>NC_135559.1:23968463-24190893 GCF_964340395.1 Glandiceps talaboti
AAATTACTACTAGAAATAAAATGCGACACACTAGGTTTGGGAGAAAGTGGGGTGTGCTTTAATATCTGAAAGTGGTAACACACTCCACACCAACCAACCAAATCACCCAAACCTGAGTGAGGAACACTATGAAAAATTATCTTCTAAAATTGCCTTACCCATTGTAGCAGTGACTGCTAATTTATCACTCAATGGAACTCTAATATACTGACGAAAGGTATCACTGGCCCAATCACCATGCAGACGAAGCATTTCTGGAGAGATGCCGCAATGAAACGCGAAGGAACAGCCCCCTCTGCGGAAACTATGGCCAGAAAAGTGCTGAGGGGAAAAACCGGCAAGAAGGACAAGCCGAGCTAAAGCTCCAGAAAAAACCCGGGCCGAAAGAGGGACAAGGCATCCTCCAGATGGCACAACGAAAGCAGGTGCAGAACCAGGTGCTGGAATTAAAGAACACATTGATGTATAAGCTTTAACTGGGCAAAGGAGAGAACCTGGAATACTGCAGATTGGGAGAAAATGCAAACGCTCCCCAAACTGGATGGTCTTACTGTAACTAACTGTAACTACTAAAAAATTCTCAGAAACCTTAACTTTGTCTCTAGTTAAATGTTTTGCAGAATCGAAACTATGTGTACCAGGAGGAACCAAATTACTCTTCCTGAAAAATCCAAAAAAGGCAAGTAAAAAACATGCCCACAATGCTGAATGTACCGGCTTGGAAAGGTCCAAGAACTTAAGAAATTTAAATAACATCTGAGGTGTGATGGGATGCTTCTGAGTAGGCAAAGTGGATAATTCCCGCTTTAAAGCTCTAACTGATAACTCAACTAAGAAATCTGAGATAGGCTCAACAGAAAACCCATTGTATGAAGCAAAACGCTTAATACTAGCCTTATAGTTAAGAATAGTACCGAAGGCTGTAACTGTACGTGAAAGAAACTCCAAGAAATTACAGATGTTAAGAGGCTCTAAAGGCAACGGCTTAACATTAAAGTATGTACAGAACAAAAATATAAGTCTTAATATGACTTCTGAAATTCCGTACTGTGCCGCTTGCGTATGCTGAATGACGGCGAGTGACTGTTTGTTGACAAAGTTTCATCCACTGACTGGTACTGGTAATGTTAAGTCCTGTGGAAGCAAATTACCACTCATGAGTAAAATCAAATAATGTGTCATTCATGAAACATTCAACTAGATTGTGATAATTATGTAAACAATGAAACTGCCTACGGTACTTATCATCTAGATGCCACCTGCTCAAGCAATCTGCTTGAGAGTTTGTTACCCCTGGAATGTGCTTGGCTCTAATTTCCAGTTGGTACATAGCGCAGTAAAATAACAGTTCTCTAGCGCAAGCGATCATAAAATTGTCTTTGCTGCGACCTGTATTAATTACTGAAACAGTAGCCTCATTGTCACATGCTACATTTAAACACAGACCCTGCCAATTGTGTCCCCAAAGTTTAACTGCAACCACTACTGTAAGTAATTCCAATGCTGAAATGTGTAACTGTTTACTAGCAATCTTTTCTGGAAATACTGCATGAAAATACTCAGAATTTGTAACTCCCCCACAGCCACTTAAGCATGCATCTGTATGCAGAGATACAATTGTTTTGACCCCATCTATTTGAGGTATCAATGAAACACCATTGTAGGTTGGCAGAAACTCTGTCCACCATAACAAGTCTTTTTTGAAGTGGCATGTAAGACGCGTCTTATGGTGGTTGCGTTTAAGTTTGCGAAGTAGCGCTAACATCCTTGATACAAACAACCTCCCGGGTCTCACACAAGCGGCAATAAACATAAGTTTCCCTATGATAGACTGGAGTTCGCGTTTTGTTGCGGTGCGTTTATCTTTCCATTGGTTTAGTATAACTTTAGTGTCTTCCAAGCGGTCTCTAGTCACAAACATTGACATTGTATTCGAGTCAAATCCGACTCCCAAGAAAACCATACAAGTGGTAGGTGACACAGATTTCGCTGTATTCTCTTGTAAGCCTAGTTCCTGAAGCAAAGACCCTAGTTTATTAAATGAGTCCCATGCGTTACTAGGTAAGTCCACACCTCCAAAGTCATCCAAGTAATTCATGCTGGTACAGCCAAGTTCGTGGTGCAGGTAAGTGACAGCATTGGTTACTCGCTGACATGCCATCGCTGCGCTGCGGATACCGAAAGGAAAGACAATGTCAAAGTAAAGTTTATCTCTCCATTCGTAGCCAAGCAAATGATAGTCATATGGATCCACATATAATTGTTTATAAGCACGGCTCAAGTCTCTTTTATACATCAAGCACCCTTTACCATAAATGCGTAGTAAGGATGCAAATGTATCCACTGTGGGATATTTCAGCGAATAATCTTCACCTAAATAGGAGTGTGCAGGTATGCCATCGTTTACAGAGTTGCCTGATGGAAAGCTTAAATCCAAAATGATACGTCGTTCATCGGAGTCCTTTTTACTGACTGTAGAAATCGGTGACACAGTAAGTGGTACAATGAAGGGATTACATGTAAACGGTCCAGCAGTGGCTCCAAGGTGAGATTCTTTTGCAATGAATTTATCGACATGACTGCTGTAATCTATTGCTGACTTGTGGTTGCGTCCTTGAGTTACAGGTAAAGCACCTTTAATATAGCCTACGGGCCATCCAAACTCTAAATATTCACATATGTAACTATCTTCGTAGTCTTGTAGTCGTTGTCTCCACACGCTGATATTAAGTTTTGTAGGCACAGGGATTTTTAGCCCCACATAATTGTAATTCCCTGATGAGTAAACCAAATCATGTAAGTTCACCAAGTATTGCAAATCATGCTTAGAAACTGCTTGCGATTGAAGGCTGGTACTATTAACTGCAGATGGCGGATTTCCACCCTTGTTTGCATCTGTTACTGAAGCATGCATGCCGTTGTCACTAGACTGTGTACCGCAAGTGTCATTACGCTGGTAACAGGCCTTGACAGTTTGCTCCTGAGAAGCAGTGAGAGATAAACGATTCCCTTGTATGACTTCTATAGCATTGTGGGTCTCAGGAGTAGCAAAGTTATGTTGCATAGCAACGGGACAGCTGTTGCAGTCAAAAGTGTCACTTGTGTCTGCTGAGGGAGTATTTTCTTCACAATTATGCAACACCTGATGGATGACATGATTAGGAATAATTGTCTGGGACTGTGTAGACTGTTTACCTCTGCATCGCCTGGCTGTCAGCGTCAGCTGGCGTAGTCGGCGTTTTCGCGTGCTGCTTGCGAAAAGGACATCTGACTATAGGATGAGACGCGTGTTGGCCTTTGGTTATACAATGGAGACATGCATGCAACTTCTTGCACTGTTTGTTGTTGGGGGGGTCATCATAAGGACACATGTTCTTCCAGTTCCATGAAAAGCATATAAAGTTGAACTGGCTGTTATGTCTCGATTTATCCTGTTGCTGTGGTACTGAAATGCTAGTGTTGTTTGCTGTTGGTGTGGTTTTAAATGCCCAGTACGCCAAGCTATCGAAATTATCACTCCATGTAGCGTGTCCCATTTCTATTTTATGTAAAGCCTTAGCGTGAAATTCTCTGGTTTTCTCCCATCCGTACAGTATTTTGTAGTTAATTAAATCTTTCAGATGGGTAATTCTGTGTTCCTTCTCTTCGTCTGAAATTAAAGCTGGTATGTGAGTGATAATGGCGAGGTAACCCGCTAAGAAGTTATCGAAGGACAAATTATTGTAATCGGTAGTCTGTGTTGACGGCATAACATCCACCATTACATTATGAGGCCAAAGCGTGGGTCTGACTACGTGATCTTGGGGCTTCGTAAATATGCCTGATTTATGCTTACCGGCGGGTGCCTGAGTGAGGAAATCGTCTTCGGCGAACGGTAACCATTGTCTATCTTCCGACCTTCTTATCAGATCATTGTTTCTTCGGAAGTTGTTCACATCGACATCGTTGTGTCTGGGTGAGCGGTCGTCTGAGGTACGATGCTGAGTGGAATGGCACCATGGACGTTGACGGCCGTCGCTATGCCTGGACACATCACGTAACCCTTCGATTTCACGATCCACCTCCCGAATACTGGCTTCTAATTGCTCCATGACTGTGTCGGAAGCCTTCCTCCTAGTTCTACGTGGCATTTTCTCCGACCAGCTCGCAAAAACAAGAATTGAACTACAGAGCACAAAGTTAGCTCACAGCAAACTGAACAGAAACAAATGGCTGAGCGCCAAAACACCAAAAATTGCTACAAAACTGCCGCCCAAAGGGGGGCGCCCTCGCAGTCCGTAATTAACAATTTCTCCCCAGAGAAATATACATGATGGAGGGTAATATAATTATACACTATGGTTCAGTTTGGACCATGATGAAGGGTAATATAATTATACACTATGGTTTAGTTTGGACCATGATGGAGGGTAATATAATTATACACTATGGTTTAGTTTGGACCATGTTGGAGGGTAATATAATTATACACTATGGTTCAGTTTTGACCATGTTGGAGGGTAATATAATTATGCAATTCTCATTTTAGAGCTTAAAGCTGCACAAGCTGTAGGTTAATGGGAGTATTATTTTTTTCAATCAAACAACCAACACTATATGCACTAAAAATTGTTGAAATAGTGATAATTAGACTCTGCATATGTTGATTTTATCCCAAAGTAATAGAGTAGAAAGTTGAAATCACCATAGCTTTGAGGTGTTGATTTTAGGGTACAGGTACTGACCCAAAAATCAATTTCATTGACTTTATTGTTACAGTACCATGTTGCTTGTAGATATGTATACCTACCTGTATATACATGTTGACCTTCTGACTTTTAATTAGATGTTATTCCCCAAATACCATCCCCAATATTATTCTTCGTTCAGCCAACAAAATATGGGTGACCTAAGGGGCCTTTGTAACTATAAGTTGCTAGATGAGTAGTGACATCCCTTATGTCATAAGTATTTTCTGGCTGAATGAAGGAAAATATTGGAGAATAAGTTAATTATACAGTGCTAGTAATGTCAAAGAAAAATTGTGGAAAGTAATGGCAATTTCAACATTTTGACTCTTATTTTGAACACAGCAGAACCAGTGATGTAGACTTGCATTATCATGACATAGACACACCTTTGTCGTGAAATAGGCGCACATTTGTCTTGACTTAGAATGACCAGATTATGAATTTATTCCATATTTCTTGTTCAACTTGGCTCATGCATGGTATAATGAATGTTAACTTAATGAGCCCAGCCAAACATGATGATCAGACAGCATGTTTGAGACCTGTCAAACACTTCCTTACATGCACATATGCTACTGAAGCACAGACAGCTGTATAGTTTGATCTATCATTAACAGTAATTGGATCTACAACAACATTTGAAATATTCATCATCTTTATTAGTAGCACATAGTTTCAGTTTTTTGCTGAACTGAACTGAACTGAGGTTCAGTAGTGCAGTAGGCATGGTAAAAAGTCTGTCTCTGTCTGTCTCTGTCTGTTTGTCCGTCTGTCTGTTTGTTTGTTTGTTTGTTTGTTTGTTTGTTTGTCTGTCTGTCTGGATTTGTGTGTGGTGTAAACAACTAACAGTAAAAAATTGTAAGACTACTGTCTTGGCATTTTATGGGATATTATTTTTGGTGTTTTGTTGGAAATTTGTTCAAATGGAAATGGTTGCCGTGTATGTGTGCCATTTGGGTCAAAAATGTGATTTTTGGTGAATTGGTGATTGTGCAGAGGATGTTTGAAGGGTTATGTAAGTAAAGAATTATTCATGGCACAATGATCTTATCATTCATGTGCAAATTAGTTCTAAAATTGTGACTTTTTGGTCAAAAATCTTTAATGCCAAACACTACTGGACAGGCTAGGCTACAATTCACTTCGATGTTTCTGGGAATGTTTGGGCACAGAGATATTCAAAACATCATGATCCTGTAAGTGATATCCAAATTAAGTCTAAAAGTGTGAATTTTGGTCAGAAAGTTATATCTCAAGAACTATTAAGTGGGTGGGGGCTGTAATCTGGTGTGGATATTTCTAGAGGTGTTAATCTAATATTAGATGCTGATCAAGGCATATTAACGCAAGTTTTCATTCATAGCAGCTATGACTACACCCATAGCAAAAGTCAAATGATAGTATATTTGGCAAAGATAACATTATTGGGATGTGAAGTGAAAACACTTTCAAAAAAAGGTATGTAAATATGCCTGGCAACAGGACTACAATCATAGCAACAGTGAATAGAAAGTGTATATTGCGTATAGACAACAACATGAATATAGATTGGCTAGTGAATATTCATTTGAAAATAAACAAATATATGCCTTGCTACAATACTATACCCATAGCGCAACAGTCAAATTATGATGTATATGGCAAAGATAACAGGATGAGTAGGCAAGAGAATTATTATTCAAAGAATTGACATTCAACTAGCAACTAAGATCCTGTCACATAGCAACAATTAGATTATATTGTGTTGACAGATGACAACGGAAATGACTAAGCCTGTGGCTAATCATTACAAAATTGCAGGTATCTAAAGGTACCAAAAGATAGTACAATAAATAGTAAGCTATAATTCTTCAAATTCAAATTGATCATTACAGATTATGTCTTGAGTTATAGAAGCCACTGCAGGAGGGACTTGCGCAGCTCCATCCATCAGTCTGCACTTATGAGGCTCTGTCCATCAGTCTAGACTTGTGAAGCTCCATCCATCAGTCTAGACTTGTGAAGCTCCATCCATCAGTCTGGACTTGTGAGGCTCCATCCATCAGTCCAGACTTGTGAGTCTCCATCCATCAGTCCAGACTTGTGAAGCTCCATCCATCAGTCCAGACTTGTGAGACTCCATCCATCAGTCCAGACTTGTGAGACTCCATCCATCAGTCCAGACTTGTGAGACTCCATCCATCAGTCTAGACTTGTGAAGCTCCATCCATCAGTCTAGACTTGTGAAGCTCCATCCATCAGTCTAGACTTGTGAAGCTCCATCCATCAGTCTGGACTTGTGAGGCTCCATCCATCAGTCCAGACTTGTGAGTCTCCATCCATCAGTCCAGACTTGTGAGACTCCATCCATCAGTCCAGACTTGTGAAGCTCCATCCATCAGTCTGCACTTATGAGGCTCTGTCCATCAGTCTGCACTTATGAGGCTCCATCCATCAGTCCAGACTTGTGAGTCTCCATCCATCAGTCTAGACTTGTGAAGCTCCATCCATCAGTCTAGACTTGTGAGTCTCCATCCATCAGTCCAGACTTGTGAGGCTCCATCCATCAGTCCAGACTTGTGAGTCTCCATCCATCAGTCCAGACTTGTGAGTCTCCATCCATCAGTCTAGACTTGTGAAGCTCCATCCATCAGTCTGCACTTGTGAGTCTCCATCCATCAGTCCAGACTTGTGAGGCTCCATCCATCAGTCCAGACTTGTGAGTCTCCATCCATCAGTCTAGACTTGTGAGTCTCCATCCATCAGTCCAGACTTGTGAAGCTCTATCCATCAGTCCAGACTTGTGAAGCTCCATCCATCAGTCTGCACTTATGAGTCTCCATCCATCAGTCCAGACTTGTGAAGCTCCATCCATCAGTCCAGACTTATGAGGCTCCATCCATCAGTCTAGACTTGTGAAGCTCCATCCATCAGTCCAGACTTGTGAAGTTCCATCCATCAGTCTGCACTTGTGAGTCTCCATCCATCAGTCCAGACTTGTGAGGCTCTGTCCATCAGTCCAGACTTGTGAGGCTCTGTCCATCAGTCTGGACTTGTGAGGCGCCATCCATCAGTCCAGACTTGTGAGTCTCCATCCATCAGTCTGCACTTGTGAGGCGCCATCCATCAGTCTGCACTTGTGAGGCGCCATCCATCAGTCAGGACTAGTGAGGCTCTGTCCATCAGTCTGCACTTATGAGGCTCCATCCATCAGTCCAGACTTGTGAGTCTCCATCCATCAGTCCAGACTTGTGAGTCTCCATCCATCAGTCTAGACTTGTGAGTTGCCATCTATCAGTCTGGACTTGTGAGTCTCCATCATTCCATCAGTCCAGACTTGTGAGGCTCCATCCATCAGTCTAGACTTGTGAGTCTCCATCCATCAGTCCAGACTTGTGAGGCTCTGTCCATCAGTCTAGACTTGTGAGTCTCCATCCATCAGTCTGCACTTGTGAGTCTCCATCCATCAGTCCAGACTTGTGAGTCTCCATCCATCAGTCTGCACTTGTGAGGCTCCATCCATCAGTCTAGACTTGTGAGGCTCTGTCCATCAGTCTGTACTTGTGAGTCTCCATCCATCAGTCCAGACTTGTGAGACTCCATCCATCAGTCCAGACTTGTGAAGCTCCATCCATCAGTCTGCACTTATGAGGCTCTGTCCATCAGTCTGCACTTATGAGGCTCCATCCATCAGTCCAGACTTGTGAGTCTCCATCCATCAGTCTAGACTTGTGAAGCTCAATCCATCAGTCTAGACTTGTGAGTCTCCATCCATCAGTCCAGACTTGTGAGGCTCCATCCATCAGTCCAGACTTGTGAGTCTCCATCCATCAGTCCAGACTTGTGAGTCTCCATCCATCAGTCTAGACTTGTGAAGCTCCATCCATCAGTCTGCACTTGTGAGTCTCCATCCATCAGTCCAGACTTGTGAGGCTCCATCCATCAGTCCAGACTTGTGAGTCTCCATCCATCAGTCTAGACTTGTGAGTCTCCATCCATCAGTCCAGACTTGTGAAGCTCTATCCATCAGTCCAGACTTGTGAAGCTCCATCCATCAGTCTGCACTTATGAGTCTCCATCCATCAGTCCAGACTTGTGAAGCTCCATCCATCAGTCCAGACTTATGAGGCTCCATCCATCAGTCTAGACTTGTGAAGCTCCATCCATCAGTCCAGACTTGTGAAGTTCCATCCATCAGTCTGCACTTGTGAGTCTCCATCCATCAGTCCAGACTTGTGAGGCTCTGTCCATCAGTCCAGACTTGTGAGGCTCTGTCCATCAGTCTGGACTTGTGAGGCGCCATCCATCAGTCCAGACTTGTGAGTCTCCATCCATCAGTCTGCACTTGTGAGGCTCCATCCATCAGTCTGCACTTGTGAGGCGCCATCCATCAGTCAGGACTAGTGAGGCTCTGTCCATCAGTCTGCACTTATGAGGCTCCATCCATCAGTCCAGACTTGTGAGTCTCCATCCATCAGTCCAGACTTGTGAGTCTCCATCCATCAGTCTAGACTTGTGAGTTGCCATCTATCAGTCTGGACTTGTGAGTCTCCATCATTCCATCAGTCCAGACTTGTGAGGCTCCATCCATCAGTCTAGACTTGTGAGTCTCCATCCATCAGTCCAGACTTGTGAGGCTCTGTCCATCAGTCTAGACTTGTGAGTCTCCATCCATCAGTCTGCACTTGTGAGTCTCCATCCATCAGTCCAGACTTGTGAGTCTCCATCCATCAGTCTGCACTTGTGAGGCTCCATCCATCAGTCTAGACTTGTGAGGCTCTGTCCATCAGTCTGTACTTGTGAGTCTCCATCCATCAGTCTAGACTTGTGAGGCTCTGTCCATCAGTCTGCACTTGTGAGTCTCCATCCATCAGTCTAGACTTGTGAGGCTCTGTCCATCAGTCTGTACTTGTGAGTCTCCATCCATCAGTCCAGACTTGTGAGTCTCCATCCATCAGTCTAGACTTGTGAGTCTCCATCCATCAGTCCAGACTTGTGAGTCTCCATCCATCAGTCCAGACTTGTGAGGCTCCATCCATCAGTCTAGACTTGTGAGTCTCCATCCATCAGTCCAGACTTGTGAGTCTCCATCCATCAGTCTAGACTTGTGAGGCTCCATCCATCAGTCTGCACTTGTGAGTCTCCATCCTTCAGTCCAGACTTGTGAGTCTCCATCCATCAGTCCAGACTTGTGAGTCTCCATCCATCAGTCTAGACTTGTGAGTCTCCATCCATCAGTCTAGACTTATGAGTCTCCATCCATCAGTCCAGACTTGTGAAGCTCCATCCATCAGTCTAGACTTGTGAGGCTCCATCCATCAGTCTAGACTTATGAGTCTCCATCCATCAGTCCAGACTTATGAGGCTCCATCCATCAGTCTAGACTTGTGAGTCTCCATCCATCAGTCCAGACTTGTGAGTCTCCATCCATCAGTCCAGACTTGTGAGTCTCCATCCATCAGTCCAGACTTGTGAGGCTCTGTCCATCAGTCTGTAATATGTCATTTCTTAGATATGCCATTTTTGATTTCTTTCAACAAATGATGGCCATATTTGTAGTTTAAAATCAATTGTTGATAAATTCAAGAAGAAAGACAAGACACATATATGTGCAATGGCTTTCTAAATTTTTACAATGATCTACTCTTGTTATTGTTTAGCACTATAGTGTACACATTCTTTTGCTTTAGTGAATGATTTATTGTTTAAATCAAAATGTATGCTACATTAAAGAATTCATTCCAGTGTCTACCCCATATCATCAGATGCAATGGGCACCACTGAGGTGGCTACTATATGTTGGGTCCTCTGTGTCCGTCTTCCATTTGTCTAAATGTTAGATGTCAGTATTTGCATGTTACTTCATTTCATGACCTTTTCAAAACATTGGTTGGTCATTGGTTGCCATTTTTGTCATAAAAATGCACATTTAAAACTAGAAGCTTGACAGATACAAATGTCAGATACAGTACTCCACATAATTATGCACATCGTTTTTTTTTGTGTGTGACCTCCATGATAACGACTGAATTGCAGCCATACTTGTCTTGAAATTTCAGAATATTACAGTATTATAAAAGTGTGACTTGAAATGCTGGGATGAAGACTTGTTTTTCATTGTGAGTTGTCCATCAACCTGAAACAAGTTGTAATGTTTGACTTTGATTACTTTATATCTCCCTATGGACACTAATCCTATTTGCATCATTTGCAAACCTTGTCAGTTTTAATGACTTTTTGATTGTTCTTGTTCCCTTGGCAACCGTACCATTATAGTGGTGACCTCCATGGTGTATTCAAGGTTAAAATTGTAATGGAACAGCACAAATCATACAGACTAAGGTAACAAAGATGAAATATTACAGATAATGTGTCACACCAGCTGATGACAGGAATAAGGTTGTGTCCATACACGTGTGTTAGACTTTTGTCAGAAATTCCACACTTTTGTAATCTGACTTTTGTTCCAATTTTGAATGTTTGTTGATACATTAAACAGAATGTACAGTGATAGTTTTGGAATTGAGAACTTAAGATACAGCTTTGTAGTCATGGTGATCGGCTGTCATCATTTGTGGTGTTTACATATAATACAATATGAATTAATCATGAGATTCATCAGACATTTGGATAACAAAGGAAATGTTGCAGTACCAGTGAGATTTTCACATTATTCTAAATACACTAAGTCTTCTGTTGTGAGATATAAGAAACCAGACAATGAACCAGTTTCGTGAATGTGCATGCAAGAATTAGTTGATCAAATGAATTCCCAAAACTGACGAAATTTCTAATGTTTTACAGTTCTATAGTATTTGGTAAGTTTAATGATGTTCCTTCTTTTTGAAATCCTGTCAATGACATTTGTATCTGAAAAAAATGATGATGAACACTTTTACTTTAAAGTTCCAACTCAGTCCAAGGGCTTGAGGCAACAATTCTGGTGTCTATAACAATATTGAATAACGCCGTGAATATAGACAACATCAACAAGTTCCGTCAAGTTCTTGTTTATAATTATTTCAGTATCTTGAATCGCTAATTAATATCTAATTATAATACGCAGAGAAATACATATATTTAACTCGATCGAATTGCGCTGGAATACAAATAGAATGTACGGGACGCTGCGCTGTGGAGTGTACCGATTGAATAGCGCCATTAACGGTCATAGTATTTCCTTCTCTGTCTTATCGCGAGATCGAATGATTCGAATCTTGGAATTTGAAAATTCAACCTCCACGAGCTCAGCATTCGCTCAATTTGCTCAATTTGCTCATTTGCTAAAAAAGGACGGGTAGGACACTTTGGTGTTCTTTTTCGTCGTATGCGTGAAACCACATCGCCCTCATTCACGGACGCATTTTGTTTCGGGCAAACCTACGAGCATTTGTTTACTCAGTCAAATGATGTTGTTACGTTTTGTCTTTCATTCAAAGATATATTTTGAAGAGACACAGATATGACGACTAATGTTTAATGATTATTTTTACGTAATTTTATGAAAATAATATAGACCGGAATCGACTGTGTGTACGAGCCTACCGTAACTCTACGGCACCAAATATTGATTAAACCAAGATATTATCAATTGTGTTTTTGTTTATATCCCTCGCAAAAGACGCACCGTTTCGGAGCTTCAGTTCATATAATATGCTGTTTCGGCAATCTGTTTTACTGTCCCGCAAACGCCACAAAGTACTGCAACATGCGAAATATATATCTCACCACAAGAGGGCAGCAGGTGGTATCAAGCTTCGAGAGAAAATTCATATGTCACATGTTCGATTTGAAGCGTCCTGATTGGTTTATTCGATGTCGTGTCCTACCCCTCTGTATTACAAGTTTAAGCAAGGAATACATTTGAGCTCGAGCACGCCAAGCAGCAGTCTTCATCTGGACATGTACTTTAAAGTTCCAACTCAGTCTTCATCTGGACATGTACAAATATTGTGTTGTCTGAGAGGTTAATATTACTCTAAAAGGTTTTCATGCTTTCAGTGAATATGACATGTAATTATCGAAAGTAGTGAGAGAAAACTAATAGAAAGATAATCACACATTTGAATGACATTGAAAGGATATTTAATAATTTCGTAATATTTTTACATTTCCATGAAACTGCTGCCAGCTTTGTGATAACCTCTATCATTACAACACAAAGCTTTCTGAATCAAAAGAGTCTCATCTTACTTTATGTCCCAGCAAGGCTCTATTTTGTTCAGTATTTCAATATCGATTGATTGTACAATGTTGCAAAGTTTAGTGAAAAGAATAATAGTTTTTTTTCAGACCTAGAAGACAGTGAACTGGTAAGTGCCCTGCTGACACACATCATAGACCCATCAATAGCACAAATGTTTAGTAAAATGTACAGATTATAATTGTAAATGTTTTAAAATCAGTCTCTATATATTACACAGAATACTTACAGAATGACAGAGTTAGCAGTCCATATTTACTGAAATGTAACCCATTCACTTTGTTATCATCTGCCAGAATGTGCATAATTCCGGTTCTACATTACATGTTATTCTATTTGTCAATCAATACCTACACCTGCTGACTATGGAACGTAATAAACCAATCGGCAATAGGTTTATAAAACAAAATTTAAGTCGCGCATTGATACAGTGTGAGATCGATTTGTTCTCACATTGGCTGTCCCACACTCTCAGCTTGCAGGAATGTTAGAAGTTATAATCTTACTGTGGTGTGTGTGTGTGTGTGTGTGTGTGTGTGTGTGTGTGTGTGTGTGTGTGTGTGTGTGTGTGTGTGTGTGTGTTTTGTTTAAGAAAAGAAACAACTTACAGTCAAAAACTGGTGGACCGATTGCTTTGATTTTTGGTGGTCATGTTACTTTGGGTGCCTAGTTGGGAAACTGTTCAAATGAAAATGATCGCATCAGAGATGTGCATTTTGGGTCAAAAAATGTGATTTTTGGTCAAAAAGTTAAACTCAAAACTCCAGGGCAGATTGACCTGAAATTTGCTGGGAACGTTCTTAGGGGTGAGTAAATTAAGATTTGTTTATGACATGATGATTCCATCAGTAATATGCAAATTAGGGCTAAAATGTGTCTTTTTGGTCAAAAACCTGTAATTCCAAAACTACTCAGCAGATTGGGCTGAAATTTGACGGGGATGCATCTGTGAGTGTATAGATGAAGGTACATTAAGCATATAATGATCTCATCAGTCATATGCAAATTAGGTGTAAAAATGTGAATTTGTTTAAAAAGTGAATCAATTTGAATTGAATTGAAATATACACTGAGCTTGAGTCAAATTTAGGATCCTGAATGCACTCATCATAACCAATCAAGTTAAGTCAAATTAGTTAGTTACAAATTCAAACAATCTTTTACTAACTAATCACTTCTCTTCATAATTGACCAATCATACAAAGGTCAATACCAAATTCGTGCCAATATGTATGGAATGTAGGAAACCTATATAAACCCTTATTTCTGTGTGATCTGTAGGAGTTTTGTTAGATGTCAATAAAGTACGAGTAGCTGTTCTTATAGTACTTGGTTGTGTGTTGACATCATTCCTTTCCAGAACCTGTTTCTAAACAATTGACTTATCCCACATAATAAGTTTTGTATCGATCTATAAGAAAGTATTAAGAGATATGGTGAAACTACATAATAAGTTTTGTATTGATCTATAAGAAAGCATTAAGAGATATGGTGAAACTACATAATAAGTTTTGTATTGATCTATAAGAAAGCTATAAGAGATATGGTGAAACTACATAATAAGTTTTGTATCGATCTATAAGAAAGCTATAAGAGATATGGTGAAACTACATAATAAGTTTTGTATCGATCTATAAGAAAGCATTAAGAGATATGGTGAAACTACATAATAAGTTTTGTATCGATCTATAAGAAAGCTATAAGAGATATGGTGAAACTACATAATAAGTTTTGTATTGATCTATAAGAAAGCTATAAGAGATATGGTGAAACTACATAATAAGTTTTGTATCGATCTATAAGAAAGCTATAAGAGATATGGTGAAACTACATAATAAGTTTTGTATTGATCTATAAGAAAGCTATAAGAGATATGGTGAAACTACATAATAAGTTTTGTATTGATCTATAAGAAAGCTATAAGAGATATGGTGAAACTACATAATAAGTTTTGTATTGATCTATAAGAAAGCTATAAGAGATATGGTGAAACTATATAATAAGTTTTGTATTGATCTATAAGAAAGCTATAAGAGATATGGTGAAACTACATAATAAGTTTTGTATTGATCTATAAGAAAGCTATAAGAGATATGGTGAAACTATATAATAAGTTTTGTATTGATCTATAAGAAAGCTATAAGAGATATGGTGAAACTATATAATAAGTTTTGTATTGATCTATAAGAAAGCTATAAGAGATATGGTGAAACTACATTAGCAAGTTTTTAAAATATCATTTTTAGCACAACTGAACACAGAGTTTGGTTAAAAATCATTCAGTTGGAAACTACTGGGCAGATTAGGCTGAAATTTAATTGTATCTACGGGTGACATTTGAATGTACATGTATTTAGGAGTGTGTAGATGAAGAGCTATTCAGCACATGATGATCTCATCAATGATATGCAAAGTAAGTGTGCAAATGTGAATTTTGGTCAAAACATTACACCTACCAGGTGAATGGACTGAAATTTGGTGGGGATATTTTTCAAAATGTTATTCTGTAGAAGTTAGTATAATAATGTTTAATGCTTATACAAGTTGCCCTAATAATGACTACATTATTAGCAACAACCAAATGCAGATGTATTTGCAAAGATGATAATTTGTTTGGGTATGGAAGTGAGTAAACATTCAAACAATGTCAGCAAATATGCCAGGTATCAACAGGTCTGGATAGGCAGATGGATAAACATTCAACAAATGAATATATACCTAGTAGTAAAAGTGAACTGTATGTGTAGCAACTAAACCATGTCAATAGTAAAAGTGAACTGTATGCCTAGCAACAAAACCATGTCAATAGTAAAAGTGAACTGTATGCCTAGTAAATAAACCATGTCAATAGTAAAAGTTAAATGTATGCATAGCAACTAAACCATGTCAATAGTAAAAGTGAAATGTATGCCTAGCAACTAAACCATGTCAATAGTAAAAGTGAACTGTATGCATAGCAGCTAAACCATGTCAGTAGTAAAATTTAAATGTATGCCTAGCAACTAAACCATGTCAATAGTAAAAGTGAAATGTACCGATATGCCTAGCAACTAAACCATGTAACTATTTAAAAGTGAACTGTATGCATAACAACTAAACCATGTCAGTAGTAAAAGTGAAATGTATGCCTAGCAACTAAACCATGTCAATAGTAAAAGTGAAATGTATGCCTAGCAACTAAACCATGTCAATAGTAAAAGTGAAATGTATGCCTAGCAACTAAACCATGTCAATAGTAAAAGTGAACTGTATGCGTAGCAACTAAACCATGTCAATAGTAAAAGTGAAATGTATGCCTAGCAACTAAACCATGTCAATAGTAAAAGTGAAATGTATGCCTAGCAACTAAACCATGTCAATAGTAAAAGTGAAATGTATGCCTAGCAACTAAACCATGTCAGTAGTAAAAGTGAAATGTATGCCTAGCAACTAAACCATGTCAATAGTAAAAGTGAAATGTACCGGTATGCCTAGCAACTAAACCATGTAACTATTTAAAAGTGAACTGTATGCCTAGCAACTAAACCATGTCAGTAGTAAAAGTGAACTGTATGCATAGCAACTAAACCATGTCAATAGTAAAAGTGAACTGTATGCCTAGCAACTAAACCATGTCAATAGTAAAAGTGAACTGTATGCCTAGCAACTAAACCATGTCAATAGTAAAAGTGAAATGTATGCCTAGCAACTAAACCATGTCAATAGTAAAAGTGAACTGTATGCGTAGCAACTAAACCATGTCAATAGTAAAAGTGAAATGTATGCCTAGCAACTAAACCATGTCAATAGTAAAAGTGAACTGTATGCGTAGCAACTAAACCATGTCAATAGTAAAAGTGAAATGTATGCCTAGCAACTAAACCATGTCAATAGTAAAAGTGAACTGTATGCGTAGCAACTAAACCATGTCAATAGTAAAATTTAAATGTATGCCTAGCAACTAAACCATGTCAATAGTAAAAGTGAAATGTATGCCTAGAAAATAAACCATGTCAATAGTAAAAGTGAAATGTATGCCTAGCAACTAAACCATGTCAGTAGTAAAATTTAAATGTATGCCTAGCAACTAAACCATGTCAATAGTAAAAGTGAAATGTATGCCTAGCAACTAAAACATATCAGTAGTAAAAGTGAACTGTATGCCTAGCAACTAAACCATGCCAATAGTAAAAGTGAACTGTATGCATAGCAACTAAACCATGTCAGTAGTAAAATTTAAATGTATGCCTAGCAACTAAACCATGTCAATAGTAAAAGTGAAATGTACCGGTATGCCTAGCAACTAAACCATGTAACTATTTAAAAGTGAACTGTATGCATAGCAACTAAACCATGTCAGTAGTAAAATTTAAATGTATGTCTAGCAACTAAACCATGTCAATAGTAAAAGTGAACTGTATGCATAGCAACTAAACCATGTCAGTAGTAAAAGTGAACTGTATGCCTAGCAACTAAACCATGTCAATAGTAAAAGTGAACTGTATGCATAGCAACTAAACCATGTCAGTAGTAAAATTTAAATGTATGCCTAGCAACTAAACCATGTCAATAGTAAAAGTGAAATGTATGCATAGCAACTAAACCATGTCAATAGTAAAAGTGAAATGTATGCCTAGCAACTAAACCATGTCAATAGTAAAAGTGAAATGTATGCATAGCAACTAAACCATGTCAATAGTAAAAGTGAAATGTATGCCTAGCAACTAAACCATGTAACTATTTAAAAGTGAAATGTATGCATAGCAACTAAACCATGTCAGTAGTAAAAGTGAAATGTATGCCTAGCAACTAAACCATGTCAATAGTAAAAGTGAAATGTATGCCTAGCAACTAAACCATGTCAATAGTAAAAGTGAAATGTATGCCTAGCAACTAAACCATGTCAATAGTAAAAGTGAACTGTATGCATAGCAACTAAACCATGTCAGTAGTAAAAGTGAAATGTATGCCTAGCAACTAAACCATGTCAATAGTAAAAGTGAAATGTATGCCTAGCAACTAAACCATGTCAATAGTAAAAGTGAACTGTATGCATAGCAACTAAACCATGTCAGTAGTAAAATTTAAATGTATGCCTAGCAACTAAACCATGTCAATAGTAAAAGTGAAATGTACCGGTATGCCTAGCAACTAAACCATGTAACTATTTAAAAGTGAAATGTATGCCTAGCAACTAAACCATGTCAATAGTAAAAGTGAAATGTATGCCTAGCAACTAAACCATGTCAATAGTAAAAGTGAACTGTATGCATAGCAACTAAACCATGTAACTATTTAAAAGTGAACTGTATGCCTAGCAACTAAACCATGTCAGTAGTAAAATTTAAATGTATGTCTAGCAACTAAACCATGCCTATAGCAAGTTTGACACACACATCCAGATGTTAGAAAACAGGTTGTTTAATGGAAATAAAATAATACTGAGCAATAACACAAGACACAAATAACAAAGACAAAGGTAACTACATGCCAAATAAATCTAGCATAAACAAAAACCACTTTGGGCAGAGGGCACTACTGATCTGGTCAATGGCAAGGTGGGTGAGTATGAATTGTGGTGCAAGTTGTGGCGAGTTGGGGCCTGTTAGAGGCCGAGTGATGCCAGTTGGAGGCAAATGGGGGCAGAAGTATAAAGTATGGTCCCCAAGACTGAGGGGTGGAAATGCCATGACCAGACCAAAGTACCCCCATGAGATGAGAGGTAGAATTTGGAATTTGTCCGAATTTGTAGGGGCAGTGCCTGATGTGGTGAGGAGATTGGGGTCACTATGCCCATTGTTCGTGTTGTTGGTATTATCGCCTAGAGTGGTGTGTGGTGTCCCATGGCAGTCGTTGCTGGCTGGCGGGGTCGTAGTCAGAGTACCGCGTGCCGGTGAATTGGCAAGGGCTGACGACAGTCGGTCGATGCATTGCCTCAATTCGGCGAAGTCAGTAGTTAGCATGTATTCAGTCGATGGATGATCGTTGCCTGTTGACAGGTCCAAACTGTAGTTGTTGTGGGCAGTTTGTGGTGGCGTTTGGGCACTCGCCGTTCCTGTGGCATGCATGATGTCTCGAGCGAGTCTACCCCTGTCTGGGAACGGGTAACTGGATGTCGTGGCTGCCTGGCAAAGCTAGTGTGAGGTGTCGTTTTTCTGCTTCGTGGCATGTTGATTCCTTCAATGGTATATTGAAGGAAACGAAATAAGTGTAGAGAAGTGTACTACAGCTGTGATGGTAGTGAATTCTTGTGAAAGAATGAGGTGATAGGAAATGAATGTGTGACTGGTGTGGTCTGTAAACAGAGGTTATGTAATTGCTAGGTGTACCTTCCTGTGTTGTCAAACACTTATTTAACAAGTTAAATATTGTATTTGAAAAATTGACCTATAATCACCTAGCAACTAGGTACTGCCCCTAACAACAGTAAAATAATGGTGTTTTTGCACAGGTAACAACAGGACTGGATCGACATATGGAAACATCTTTTTAAATAACACAAACTTTACACTAGTCAACCATTTGTGTAGTCTGTAAGGTACGCCGTGATGGTGCGCCCTCAAACATCGGCCAACCCCTAACAATAATGAGGTCATTATGTGAGAGGAGGCCGGTGAGGGCGAAACGTCACAACGTATCTTACAGTCTACCATTTGTGCTGTTTGCACACAAAAAAAGCAATCTTGTACTTTCATTTCCAACCTTATACGTAAGGCAGTTCATCTAAAAGCTTCAGAAAAGATAAAGGTTGTCTTTAATGATTTTAACAGGAAATTTTCTTCAACTATAGTCATACATGACAGTTGTTGGCATGGCAATGATATGACATATCCATTGACATGACAACCATTGATACTATACAAAGTCAATGTACTGAACCAAGAATTAAATATACTTCTAAATTTCTTTTGATGTGCATTCATGTCCTAAATGGTATTTTTGCATGGGTGAATTTTTAGTGTATTACATGTATTCTGACTGTGTTGAATCTCTCAATGTGATCTGAATATAAATGAACTCATAAAGCATACTTTACTGAAGGGTAAATAATGAGAAATGTTCAACTCAATCCACACACTATCTCATCAAAGCTTACAATACCGTTGGGACTATTGCACTAACAAATAGTCTTTATTTTATAAAATGGACATTGTCAAGTACTCTTTTAAAAATGTTGATGACTAAATTATACTAATATAGTGAGGTATGTGAGCATGAAAGCTAGCACACACAGGATAATTCATTGTTCTAAAACCACCATCGTCGCAAACGTACGGCCTGTTTTACGGCAACGTTCTTAACGAGCCTCCCACAGGATAATAACTCTGGTTTGCAAGAATGTAAAACCACTAGTCTCTCTCTTTACGGCAATGCTTAACAGACACCAAAGGTAGAGGCAACATTGCATTGGCAGAAAATATGCTCTGGCGCGCGAGAATGAGGTTAATTGTGTATGTAAGGAGTTATTTACATGGCTAATGGTTTGGGAAGGAGTTATTTACATGGCCAATAGTTTGGGAAGGAGTTATTGACATGGCTAATGGTTTGTGCAGGAGTTATTTACATGGCCAATGGTTTGGGAAGGAGTTATTTACACATGGCTAATGGTTTGGGAAGGAGTTATTTACATGGCTAATGGTTTGGGAAGGAGTTATTTACATGTACATGGCCAATGGTTTGGGAAGGAGTTATTTACATGGCTAATGGTTTGGGAAGGAGTTATTTACATGTACATGGCTAATGGTTTGGGAAGGAGTTATTTACATGGCCAGTGGTTTGGGAAGGGGTTATTTACATGGTCAATAGTTTGGGAAGGACTTATTTACATGGCCAATGGTTTGGGAAGGAGTTATTTACATGGCTAATGGTTTGGGAGGGAATAATGAGGTCATTATAGCCCTGTCTATCTATACATAATGAGGTCATTACAGACCTGTATCTATCTAAAATATTGAGGTCATTACAGCCCTGTCTATCTAAACATGATAAGATCATTACAGCCCTGTCTAACTAAACATAATGAGGTCATTACAGCCCTGTCTATCTAAACATAATAAGGTCATTACAGCCCTGTATCTATCTAAACATAATAAGGTCATTACAGCCCTGTCTATCTAAACATAATAAGGTCATTACAGTCCTGTATCTATGTAAACATAATAAGGTCATTGCAGTCCTGTCTATTTAAACATGATGATGTTGTTTCAGAGCATAATGAAGTTATTTTTTCACAGTCCTGCAGTGTTTCTCTAAACATAATGAAGTTGGTGCAGACCTTAGAGTAAACTGTTAGCCATTCATTTATTTGACATTAGGATGAATGGTGAATTGTGACGTGAAAGTCAATCTAGTAATTCACTAACAGTAATATTTGATAGTATACCAGGGGTTAGCATGTCATACACTAAATCATATCAAAATAGACTGAAGAAATAGGGATAAAAAAGTTATTTGATATAAATTGCCAATTTGATTGAGAAGAATTAATATACAAATGACAAAATGAATGAATCCATTACAAAGGAGACAAGATAATATGATGGTTATCATAGCGTACATGTACTCATATACAGTCTGTAAGTGTGGCGCAATAGAGTAACAGCTGTTTGGCCAATTAGATTGTCTTTTGTTAGGATTTGCACACTGTACAGAGATTACAACCAAGCCAAGCTTTTGAAAATATTGTTCACTCTTTTAATTCTCACATCACGAAGCTGCTTATACAGAAAGTACAATAGAACATACATTGTATTATAAATATGTGAATATATAGGACTCAGCAGATGCAACACTATGGGCACACCTCAACAGCAGTGGCACTGTTGCTTTATTTCAAGGTTTAACGAGAGTGCCACTGTTACAGTCTGACTACAGGGATGATGTATTTTGGAACTCTAAAAGGCAAAACTTTTTTAACACAGGTCTGATGTGTTTTGTAGAATTCTACTAGACAGAAAATAAAATAGAATATAGAACTCAGGGATCTTGATAAAATAGAACACTTTAAAACTCAGCAGAGGTCTTGATAAAATAGAACACTTTAAAACTCAGGTCTTGATAAAATAGAACACTTTAAAACTCAGGGATCTTGATAAAATAGAACACTTTAAAACTCAGCAGAGGTCTTGATAAAATAGAACACTTTAAAACTCAGGTCTTGATAAAATAGAACACTTTAAAACTCAGAGGTCTTGATATAATGGTACACTTTAAAACTCAGAGGTCTTGATATAATGGTACACTTTAAAACTCAGAGGTCTTGATAAAATAGAACACTTCAAAACTCAGCAGAGGTCTTGATAAAATAGAACTCTTTAAAACTCAGAGGTCTTGATAAAATAGAACACTTCAAAACTCAGCAGAGGTCTTGATAAAATAGAGATTTAGTGCAATTGAAATGTAGATGGACTTTACAAAAGACTTTTGAATAGTTGTATTTGCAGCTACTATTTTAGTCCTCAGTACGCTGTCCATGTACAAATTGTACTTTTCCATGTCCACAAGTATGTTAAATGTAATCTTTTTAGGAGACAGATGAGAAAGATATAATAACACTATATACTTGTCTTGGGACCATTTTTACCAAGCCTGCAACTGAACTGATAAGGTTCAGTAGTGCTATAGGCATGGCCAAGTGTGTGTGTGTGTGTGTGTGTGTGTGTGTGTGTGTGTGTGTGTGTGTGTGTGTGTGTGTGTGTGTGTGTGTGTGTGTAAACGACTTAAAGTCAAAAACCGCTGGACAGATTGCCATGATATTTGGTGGGTGTATTTACCTTCGGTGTCTAGTTGGGAAAATGTTCAAATCAAAAAGATCTTACCATTGACGTTTGATTCTGGTCAAAAAACTTAAACTCAAAAACTACTGGGCAGATTGGTCTGAAATTTGGTGGGAACATTCTTAGGGGTGTTTAGATTAAGAATTGTTCTTGACACGATGATTCCATCAGTGATGTACAAATTAGGGCTAGAAATTGGTCAAAAATCTTTAATTCCAAAACTACTAAGCAGATTGGGCTGAAATTTAATGGGATGCACATCACAGGATTTTCCTATTAACCAAGCAAGTGGGGTTTCTTATCGTTTCTTATCTCTAAGTAGCATTTGTTGCCAATATTTACAAATGTGATAATGTACTCTTACATAACACCAAGTCAACATTTGTAAATGTTTCTCTTGCTTACTGGTACTTTCGGGCATTTCAACACTGAAACAAATTCCCGAAAGTTTGAGTTAATTTTCATTTTACAACAAATCCCACCATCTTTATTTTAACAGAGAACAAGTGGCGTATTTTATTTGGAACTATTTTTCTCTCTGCATGATCACTGTAATTCAAAAGTGCAGTTCACAGCACAAGATTATTTTCAAGGCAAAGTTAAGCTCATTGTTATAATCAGTTGTTATCAGTTTTATTGACCTATTGTCAGTGACATTGCAAACAGCTTTAGAGATGCAAACAATGTTTATTATACCCGACTTGCTGGCTCACCAAGTCGGGATTGTAGCACTTGAACGGCTAATACCGGAGTTTTCTGAAAACTAGCCCTGGGCCACTTTTCGGAAAATCGGCAAATTCGGAACCACAACAGAGGAACTAAATAGAAGCTCAGGGCAATTATTCGGCAGTCAACACTCAACAGCCCATGTGGCTCATATCATTACTAATAGGGACATACCGGTTTAGGGACACAACAATTAGGAAGACAAGAATAATAAGTTCATTTTATAATAATTCAAATATATCAAATGAAACATTTTATTTGCTATCAGTCTATCAGCATTGATTGTATTATTGCTTTTATTCATTATTAAGGAGCTTCAAATGATTTATAGTAGAACCCATTTCATGAAATGAAGTCTCCCATCTAATACATGTGTGTAGTGTGGCTCGTAGTTGCTCATTCCATTTTGGGTGTGTGGATTGCTTGTTAGACACATAACACAAATGCACTCCAAATCTGAGCATTTATGCTGCTTATTATCATTTACTTTGTAATATATAAAACATTACATGATCAAAAATATACACCACCTGATTCATTTTCTCCTTACATGCAATTAAGGTGTAACTAAAATTAATGTGATAAGACCAACCCTAGAGAGAAATAATATGTGCCAAGGCATTTCCCACCATATCTTATCTGTTACTATCTGTAAAACATAGGACGTCCACACTACCTCTCAAATAAGCTACCATTTCTCAAGTACATTTGCGGTGTGGCTACCCATCTCGTAAATAATTTAGACCCGATCTGAAATGCGAATGGCCATAAAGTTTTAAATGGACAACACGGAAAATGGTCAATCGTTTGAGCTATGGATTTATAGGAAAACAACTGACCAGCATGACACAAAATGAACAGTCTGATTCTAGAGTTACAGATATATGTAGTCAACGAAGTATCTTTTTTAGCACTGTAATGTGATATTTGCCAAAGCCTCAAGGACTGGTGAATTTGAATTTATCTCGATACCGTCACACGGACTCCCTCTCTAGTCAGGCAATGTATGTGTTCCTATTTTTTTTCTTGAGATTTTATAGGATCAACTTTGAAGGGGTCAGTTTCTTTGTACAGTTGTGATGGTTTGTTTGCAAATGTCTGGGTTTTCCCAACAAGTTTGACAAAACGTAGTACAACTTTTGTCGTTATACTGCACTGTTTTCCAATGTTCTTGTCGCATATTTCTGTCAATTCCTGATCCTTTGTGAGATCCAAGTGAAGTCGTCATTCGAGGTTTTTCGTTTCGTCGATGCCTCAAAAATAACCATTACAAATAGAATAGAATTGTCAATTGACTGAAACCAAGCATGTCAACTTTATATTTATTATTATAAATTGGATACTGTTCAGCTAAAAGTGGTGTATGTCTGAATATACAGATTCATAGGAACAGTTTAAATCTGGTTTATAGGTACTGTTCAAAACACTTTGATACAACTGTTCCTAGTAATCATGACCATGCCCTTAGTAACAGTGAAATTATTACAGGCATATTACAAAGATAACAAAAGACAGGTATGTAAGTGAATTACGAATAAAAAAATGTATGTAAATATGCCTAGCAAAAAGACCATGTCCATAGCAACAGCTAAACGATGGTTTCTATTGCAAAGATGAAACTGGGGAAGGGTAGGCATGTGAATAACAATTCCATAAATGTAAGCAAATATGTGTGGCCACAAGGCCACACCCATAGCAACATCCAAATACTGAGTTGTGCTACAATACCATTGGCAATATTTTTTTAGTAATTAGGCTATATCTTAACAATGCTAACTTCAAATCGTTAATTGCATAATTAATGATTTTTTGATAATTAGGCAATATGTTAACTATGGAAGCTCCAAATTTCACGTAGTATCAGATAATTAATTTTCCAATTGAGGAGTACATCATGTATAATACCAAAAGTTCAGAATTTTGCATTCCAAAAATGTGGAGGACCAAAAATTGATTTGCTCTTATGGCAGGCATTCAGTTTAAATCTGGTGACTTGTAAAGGTGATCCTGTGTATGCAGAATCAGCTAAAAACAAATTTTGTTTGCATGATTAACAATCATATTTGTTTCATTTGACTGTAGTGAGGGTGATGCTGTCCAAGTGTATGCAGAAGCAGCTAAACACAATCTGACAACAAATGGAAATGTTTGGTTTGTGTCAGAGCATGCATTAATTGGTAAAGCTCTCCAGCAAGCACCCGAAGGTAATGCTTTGAAAGTTACTATTTTGTTTAGAAATTTGTTGAAATTTAGCACAACAGAACTCAGGTTCAGTGTGTTATAGGCATGGTGAAATGTGTGTGTGTGTGTGTGTGTGTGTGTGTGTGTGTGTGTGTGTGTGTGTGTGTGTGTGTGTGTGTAAACAACTATTCTTTTTGATCAAAAATCAAAAATCTATAATTCCAAAATTACTGTGAATTGAAATTCACATTACAAAGTTAACAATGGGAATGGGTAGGTAAGTGACTAAAGAGTCCAAAAAATGTATGCAAATATCCCCAGCAACAAGACCATGTTCATAGCAACAGCCAAATACAGTTGTGCTACAACGCCCTTGGCACTATTTTTTCTTGTCAGTTGTATGATTGACATACTTATTTCTAGGTATGATTGACATACTTATTTCTAGGTATGATTGACATACTTATTTCTAGGTATGATTGACATACTTTTTCTAGGTATAATTGGTGTTCACTTGATGAATGGTACAGATGAACTCTCCCATGTAACTGACGCTATTCATATCATAGCAAAAGCATTGAAAAGTTTCTTTGAAGAAAATACAACAGCGCCACCAAAGACCTGTCAAAATTCTGGTGATTTTTGGCAAGATGGACCTTCATTTTACAGGTAAAATTGTTTGTTTTCCAAAGTACATTGTTATTAGACAACTTTGACACCAAATTCAGGTTGAGATTTAGGTGAATGTCTAGTCTACCTTTGAAGGGTTCCACTTACTCTAAAATTTACTGAAATTCTTTATCATTTTATTGTATAGCATGATATCTATTTGATATTTGTAATACTTAAATCTCTGAAGCTTACAATAGTGATATGTATTTGATTAGATCATGAGGGACTGTGTTCAAAATCACAAACTTTTTGAAGGATATAAAAACAATAGTTAAGTGTTAAAGCTGCCACTGATGGCACCCATACTATTACTAACTACAGAAATTACAGAACAGTGGTGTTTAACAGGAACTAAGAAAAATGTGATTTTGTCCAAACTGATTTAGTTGATGTCAGTCATAAAAAGTCACTTTCACTAAGTTTCTGTATGTTGTATGACTTCTCTAGAAAAAAGATAAATCAAATTATTCAAATTAGCTATGGTCAGACCCTACACTGGGATAAGAAATTCTGAATAAGTAGCTATGAACAGACCCTACACTGGGATAAGGAATTCTGGATAAGTAGCTATGGTCAGACCCTACACTGGGATAAGAAATTCTAAATAAGTAGCTATGAACAGACCCTACACTGGGATAAGGAATTCTGGATAAGTAGCTATGAACAGACCCTACACTGGTTAAGGAATTCTGAATAAGTAGCTATGGTCAGACCCTACACTGGGATAAGGAATTCTGAATAAGTAGCTATGGTCAGACCCTACACTGGGATAAGAAATTCTAAATAAGTAGCTATGAACAGACCCTACACTGGGATAAGGAATTCTGGATAAGTAGCTATGAACAGACCCTACACTGGGATAAGGAATTCTGGATAAGTAGCTATGAACAGACCCTACACTGGGATAAGGAATTCTGGATAAGTAGCTATGGTCAGACCATACACTGGGATAAGAAATTCTAAATAAGTAGCTATGAACAGACCCTACACTGGGATAAGGAATTCTGGATAAGTAGCTATGAACAGACCCTACACTGGTTAAGGAATTCTGAATAAGTAGCTATGGTCAGACCCTACACTGGGATAAGGAATTCTTGATAAGTAGCTATGGTCAGACCCTACACTGGGATAAGGAATTCTGGATAAGTAGCTATGGTCAGACCCTACACTGGGATAAGGAATTCTGGATAAGCAATGAGGGAGGTAAACTCAATTACTTAATGTAACTTGCACCTTTGTTGATCAGTCAATTAGAAATAGGAATGAAGATGTAAGTATAGTATACCCCAGTGTATGGCAGGTCACTTTATTGCTATAATTAATTTACTTCCCTACCCCAGTGTATGGCAGGTCACTTCATTGCTATAATTCATTTACTTCCCTACCCCAGTGTATGGCAGGTCACTTTATTGCTATAATTAATTTACTTCCCTACCCCAGTGTATGGCAGGTCACTTTATTGCTATAATTAATTTACTTCCCTACCCCAGTGTATGGCAGGTCACTTCATTGCTATAATTCATTTACTTCCCTACCCCAGTGTATGGCAGGTCACTTTATTGCTATAATTCATTTACTTCCCTACCCCAGTTTATGGCAGGTCACTTCATTGATATAATTAATTTACTTCCCTACCCCAGTGTATGGCAGGTCACTTCATTGCTATAATTAATTTACTTCCCTACCCCAGTGTACGGCAGGTCACTTCATTGCTATAATTAATTTACTTCCCTACCCCAGTGTACGGCAGGTCACTTCATTGCTATAATTAATTTACTTCCCTACCCCAGTGTATGGCAGGTCACTTTATTGCTATAATTATTAGCCCCCAAAGGGCGAAGTTCGACGGGGGCTACTACGTTGGCCTCCGTTCAACTGTCCATCCATCCGTCCATCTGTATCCACCTGTATCTCCAATATGCATGCGCCATTTTCAACCAAACCTGGTACAAATGTGAGATGTTATAGATGGCATATACACGTCACTTGGTTTTACAACCCTCATGACAACAGCGAAATAGCGGCCATATTT
The DNA here is from genome assembly GCF_964340395.1 of Glandiceps talaboti. NCBI lineage: Eukaryota > Metazoa > Hemichordata > Enteropneusta > Spengelidae > Glandiceps > Glandiceps talaboti. The sequence goes on from NC_135559.1 coordinate 23,996,742, forward strand.
GTCTTAAATGATCACACTTTGCCCAATAACTCTTGAAGTTTAAGAGATAGAGACCTCATTCAAGTTTCTTCACCCATGTTATCAATCATGAGGTTTTTAATGGCACATTACTTTTGACCTTGACCTCCATCTTCAAGGTCAAATAGCCATATTATTGCCAAAGTGTGTATGTATATCTTTGATATGCATGTCAGATGCTATAGTCTGCAGTAACAGCACAATGGTGGCTATATTTGTCATAATTAAGTAATATAATTCATTTACTTCCCTACCCGGTGTTTAGATCAGCAATTGTTCATGACATGGTGATCCCATCAGTGATATGCAAATGAGGTCTAAAAATGTGTCTTTTTGGTCAAAAATCTAAAATTCTAAAACTAATGAGCTGATTAGGCTGAATTGTTGGGAATGTTGTTTAGGGTGTTTGGGTTAAGAATTGATCATAACGTTGTTTAGGGTGTTTGGGTTAAGAATTGATCATAACGTGATGATTTTTATTCAGTGGCAGTGATATTTGTAGTGAACAGTCATGATTTACAGCACAACTCAAAAATGTTAATACATAGAGACTACATCCAAGTGACTGCCCCCACATTGCCAGGTTTAAACTTTCTTTTGAGACATTGACCTTTGGCTTTGACTCTGATCCTCAGGTTCAATTATTGAAATTCAGCAATTTCCTGCATTATCATCATTTGAAATCATGTCTCTATTCAGTCGCATAGAAGTCAAGTATTTGAAGGGTGCTGTGACTTCTACAAAGACTTGTTATATCTGAAGTGTGTGTATGAGATTAATTTTTGCAAAAACTGTTTCATCTATATTTCTTTCCATGTGTAAGTATTGTTGTATCTGACCTTCGACCTTTATTCTCACTGAAAGGACTTTGATAGACACAAAGTTAAAGAATGGAGAGACTGGACAGGTGTCTTTCAACGTGCAAGGAGACAGAGCAACTCCTTCTTATGTGATTGTCAATTCACAAAAGGTTGCAAACACAGGTACTTCTGTTCCAGTCAAGGTTGGAGAATGGGACTTCCAGACGAAGTTAAATGTAGAAAAATCAAATATAGTCTGGCCAGGTGGAAGAATGGGTCAAAAACCAGAAGGAGTGTCTCTGTCTTCAAGACTGCAGGTATTTAAAGGGAATTAAAGTGTGGCTAGAAATATCATTAATTTATTTAGGATGTTTTAGAGTCTGAAAAGAGAAGCAAATCTGTTTATAATTAGCAGTCAACATTTCTTGAATCTCTTGGGGCTTTGTCAGAGAGAATATGAATTGAACCTTTGGACATAAGCAGCTGGTTGAAAGGCAAAGGATACTCTTTAAATTCACCATGATTGGTATGTAATTTGCATGTAATTTGCATGTAATTTGCATAGATTGAAGTGGTACGTGGAAGTGATATATACCGGTAGACTTGGTAGGAATTCACCATGATTGGTATGTAATTTGCATGTAATTTGCATAGAATGAAGTGGTAGGTGGAAGTGATATATAGGCCTTGGTAGGAATTCACCATAATTGGTATGTAATTTGCATGTAATTTGCATAGATTAAAGTGGTAGGTGGAAGTGATATATAGGCCTTGGTAGGAATTCACCATGATTGGTATGTAATTTGCATGTAATTTGCATAGATTGAAGTGGTAGGTGGAAGTGATATATAGGCCTTGGTAGGAATTCACCATAATTGTTATGTAATTTGCATAGATTAAAGTGGTAGGTGGAAGTGGTATATAGGCCTTGGTAGGAATTCACCATAATTGGTATGTAATTTGCATGTAATTTGCATAGATTGAAGTGGTAGGTGGAAGTGATATATAGGCCTTGGTAGGAATTCACCATAATTGGTATGTAATTTGCATGTAATTTGCATAGATTGAAGTGGGAGGTGGAAGTGATATATAGGCCTTGGTAGAAATTCACCATAATTGTTATCTAATTTGCATGTAATTTGCATAGATTGAAGTGGTAGGTGGAAGTGGTATATAGGCCTTGGTAGGAATTCACCATAATTGGTATCTAATTTGCATGTTATTTGCATAGATTGAAGTGGTAGGTGGAAGTGGTATATAGGCCTTGGTAGGAATTCACCATAATTGGTATGTAATTTGCATAGATTGAAGTGGTAGGTGGAAGTGGTATATAGGCCTTGGTGGGGAACTTCTCGTTAAACATGTTGTCAACAATTACAATAACAAAGCAACAGTTGACAACATGTTTAACAGAAGTTGCTTTGAAATGCCTATTATTTACGCCTAAGTTCTTATTGATGCCAGGTCTGTACTGAAAAGTGAAAGTGAATAAAACCAATGCATTTGATTTCTTTTAAAGTGAAAGTTTTTATTAAACATAGTGAATTCATAAGGTATCATTTCTCTTTAATTAGCAAACATGGCCATGCCTTAAAGATAAGAATGGTGGGTAGTCAAGTGAACAAACTTTTCAAAAATTGGCACAAATATACCTAGCAACCAAGTCCACAGTCAGAACAACATCAAAGTGGCTAGCTATTACAAAGGTAGAAACACTGGTGGGTATTTCAGTGAATCAGCATTCACAAAATGTACACAGCAACCATCAAAATGCCCATAGCAACAACCAAACAATTACCACGTGTCTTGTGCATATATGATAATAATATCAGGTACCTGTCAACTTAGCTCAATTAACTAAATGATGTCCAAATTATCAAACATTCTAAAACACTTTCTTCAAGTTGTGCTCATCAGTGCCACTTATTTTCCATGTGCATTATTTTCAACTGTGTATCATCTTATCTTTGTGTTACAGATAACAACTATTGAAACCCATCCCTTTGTATTTGTAAAACCACTTGAAAATACAGGGGAATGTAGTAAAACAATTAATGCTGTGCAATGTCGCAAGCATAATGCTACAGGGGAATGTAAGTTGACATACAAGTATATTTACCTTACAAGTCCATCTAATCATGTATGTTATAATGCCTCTTTATCATTTCTGTAGGTGGTTTTAATCAGTTCATGTGTAAAATATTCAAATAAAGTTGAACGTTATGTATGTATATATTAGACGTACATGACTGTACATTTGGACTTTGTAGATGTGTATGTTGGGCTAAATTGAAAATTTAAACCATTTTCCAGTAGATAGACACATACTAAAGTCTTTTCTATTTATACCATTACAAAGTGGTTACCAGCTGGTAGTCCAGACCAAATGTTTGCTATCATTGTGGTACTATTACTACTGTTACAGAGTGGTCACACCAACTGGTAGTACAGACTAAATGTGTGCTACCATTGTGGTACTATTACTACCATTACAGAGTGGTAATATAGTGTGTACTATTACTACCAGAGTGATCAGCAGGTGGTAGTACAGACCAAAGGTGTGCTATCATTTTGGTACTATTACTACCATTACAAAGTGGTAATACAGTGTGTACTATTACTACCATTACAAAGTGGTACTATAGTGTGTACTTAGTCTATTACTACCATTACAGAGTGGTCACCAGCTGGTAGTCCAGACCAACTGTGTGTTATCATAGTCTGCACTATTACTACCATTACAGAGTGGTCATCAGTTGGTAGTCCAGACCAAATGTGTGTTATCATTTTGGTACTGTAGTGTGTACTATTACTACCATTGCAGAGTGGTCACAAGCTGGTAGTCCAGACCAAATGTTTGCTATCATTGTGGTACAGTTACTACCATTACAACGTATTCACCAGTTGGTAGTCCAGACCAAATATATACTATCATTGTGGTACTATAGTGTGTACTATTACTACTATTACAGAGTGGTCACCAGTTGGTAGTCCAGACCAAATGTGTGTTATCATTCTGGTACTATAGTGTGTACTATTACTACCATTACAGAGTGTTCACCAGGTGGTAGTCTAGACCAAAGGTGTGCTATTATTGTGTTACTATAGTCTGTTGCAAAGTCCAACAGCTATGATGTCAGTACCGTACTCATTCTCTAGCCGTCAGCCAGTGATGATAATGTGACTCCGCTACACTCATTTACTATAGCTTGTTAATTGAATCATAGTTTTTTGTGACAGAGTGTAGTGGAGCCATAGATTCAGTCAGTAGACAGGCTATAGTGAATGATTGTAGTGGAGCCATAGATTCAGTCAGTAGACAGGCTATAGTGAATGAGTGTAGTGGAGTAGTCATAGATTAATTCAGTCAGTAGACAGGCTATAGTGAATGAATGTAGTGGAGCCATAGATTCAGTCAGTAGACAGGCTATAGTGAATGAGTGTAGTGGAGTCACAGATTTAGTCAGTAGACAGGCTATAGTGAATGAGTGTAGTGGAGCCATAGATTCAGTCAGTAGACAGGCTATAGTGAATGAGTGTAGTGGAGTAGTCATAGATTAATTCAGTCAGTAGACAGGCTATAGGGAATGAGTGTAGTGGAGTCACATATTCAGTCAGTAGACAGGCTATAGTGAATGAGTGTAGTGGAGCCATATATTCAGTCAGTAGACAGGCTATAGTGAATGAGTGTAGTAGAGCCATATATTCAGTCAGTAGACAGGCTATAGTGAATGAGTGTAGTGGAGCCATAGATTCAGTCAGTAGACAGGCTATAGTGAATGAGTGTAGTGGAGTAGTCATAGATTAATTCAGTCAGTAGACAGGCTATAGTGAATGAATGTAGTGGAGCCATAGATTCAGTCAGTAGACAGGCTATAGTGAATGAGTGTAGTGGAGCCATATATTCAGTCAGTAGACAGGCTATAGTGAATGAGTGTAGTAGAGCCATATATTCAGTCAGTAGACAGGCTATAGTGAATGAGTGTAGTGGAGCCATAGATTCAGTCAGTAGACAGGCTATAGTGAATGAGTGTAGTGGAGTAGTCATAGATTAATTCAGTCAGTAGACAGGCTATAGTGAATGAATGTAGTGGAGCCATAGATTCAGTCAGTAGACAGGCTATAGTGAATGAGTGTAGTGGAGTCACAGATTTAGTCAGTAGACAGGCTATAGTGAATGAGTGTAGTGGAGCCATAGATTCAGTCAGTAGACAGGCTATAGTGAATGAGTGTAGTGGAGTAGTCATAGATTAATTCAGTCAGTAGACAGGCTATAGGGAATGAGTGTAGTGGAGTCACATATTCAGTCAGTAGACAGGCTATAGTGAATGAGTGTAGTGGAGCCATATATTCAGTCAGTAGACAGGCTATAGTGAATGAGTGTAGTGGAGCCATAGATTCAGTCAGTAGACAGGCTATAGTGAATGAGTGTAGTGGAGCCATATATTCAGTCAGTAGACAGGCTATAGTGAATGAGTGTAGTAGAGCCATATATTCAGTCAGTAGACAGGCTATAGTGAATGAGTGTAGTGGAGCCATATATTCAGTCAGTAGACAGGCTATAGTGAATGAGTGTAGTAGAGCCGTATATTCAGTCAGTAGACAGGCTATAGTGAATGAGTGTAGTGGAGCCATAGATTCAGTCAGTAGACAGGCTATAGTGAATGAATGTAGTGGAGCCATAGATTCAGTCAGTAGACAGGCTATAGTGAATGAATGTAGTGGAGCCATAGATTCAGTCAGTAGACAGGCTATAGTGAATGAGTGTAGTGGAGCCATAGATTCAGTCAGTAGACAGGCTATAGTGAATGAATGTAGTGGAGTAGTCATAGATTCAGTCAGTAGACAGGCTATAGTGAATGAATGTAGTGGAGCCATAGATTAATTCAGTCAGTAGACAGGCTATAGTGAATGAGTGTAGTGGAGTCACAGATTCAGTCAGTAGACAGGCTATAGTGAATGAGTGTAGTGGAGCCATATATTCAGTCAGTAGACAGGCTACAGTGAATGGGTGTAGTGGAGCCATAGATTAATCCAGTCAGTAGACAGGCTACAGTGAATGAGTGTAGTGGAGCCATAGATTCAGTCAGTAGACAGGCTATAGTGAATGAGTGTAGTGGAGCCATAGATTCAGTCAGTAGACAGGCTATAGTGAATGAGTGTAGTGGAGCCATAGATTCAGTCAGTAGACAGGCTATAGTGAATGAGTGTAGTGGAGTTACAGATTCAGTCAGTAGACAGGCTATAGTGAATGAGTGTAGTACGTAGAGTCACAGATTCAGTCAGTAGACAGGCTATAGTGAATGAGTGTAGTGGAGTTACAGATTCAGTCAGTAGACAGGCTATAGTGAATGAATGTAGTGGAGCCATATATTCAGTCAGTAGACAGGCTATAGTGAATGAATGTAGTAGAGTCACAGATTCAGTCAGTAGACAGGCTATAGTGAATGAGTGTAGTGGAGTTACAGATTCAGTCAGTAGACAGGCTATAGTGAGTGAGTGTAGTGGAGTCCCTCAAGATTCAGTCAGTAGACAGGCTAATGTGAATGAGTGTAGTGGAGTCACATATTCAGTCAGTAGACAGGCTACAGTGAATGAGTGTAGTGGAGCCATAGATTCAGTCAGTAGACAGGCTATAGTGAATGAGTGTAGTGGAGTCCCTCAAGATTCAGTCAGTAGACAGGCTATAGTGAATGAGTGTAGTGGAGTCACAGATTCAGTCAGTAGACAGGCTATAGTGAATGAGTGTAGTGGAGTCACAGATTCAGTCAGTAGACAGGTTATAGTGAATGAGTGTAGTGGAGTCCCTCAAGATTCAGTCAGTAGACAGGCTATAGTGAATGAATGTAGTGGAGTCACAGATTCAGTCAGTAGACAGGCTATAGTGAATGAGTGTAGTGGAGTCACAGATTCAGTCAGTAGACAGGCTATAATGAATGAGTGTAGTGGAGTCCCTCAAGATTCAGTCAGTAGACAGGCTATAGTGAATGAATGTAGTGGAGTCACAGATTCAGTCAGTAGACAGGCTATAGTGAATGAGTGTAGTAGAGTCCCAGATTTAGTCAGTAGACAGGCTATAGTGAATGAGTGTAGTGGAGTCACAGATTCAGTCAGTAGACAGGCTATAGTGAATGAGTATAGTGGAGTCACAGATTCAGTCAGTAGACAGGCTATAGTGAATGAGTGTAGTGGAGTCACAGATTCAGTCAGTAGACAGGCTATAGTGAATGAATGTAGTGGAGTCACAGATTCAGTCAGTAGACAGGCTATAGTGAGTGAGTGTAGTGGAGTCATAGATTCAGTCAGTAGACAGGCTATAGTGAATGAGTGTAGTGGAGTCATAGATTCAGTCAGTAGACAGGCTAATGTGAATGAGTATAGTGGAGTCAGATATTTAGTCAGCAGACAGGCTAATGTGAATGAGTATAGTGGAGTCAGATATTTAGTCAGTAGACAGGCTAATGTGAATGAGTGTAGTGGAGTCAGATATTTAGTCAGCAGACAGGCTAATGTGAATGAGTATAGTGGAGTCAGATATTTAGTCAGCAGACAGGCTAATGTGAATGAGTATAGTGGAGTCAGATATTTAGTCAGTAGACAGGCTAATGTTAATGAGTATAGTGGAGTCAGATATTTAGTCAGTAGACAGGCTAATGTTAATGAGTATAGTGGAGTCAGATATTTAGTCAGTAGACAGGCTAATGTGAATGAGTATAGTGGAGTCAGATATTTAGTCAGTAGACAGGCTAATGTGAATGAGTGTAGTGGAGTCAGATATTTAGTCAGCAGACATTTGCAAGGCTAGGGTGAATGAGTGTGTAAGTGGAGCCACAAATTCGGCTAGTACATATGATAACAAAATCAATAATATTCTTGTTGACATTTCAGTATTGACTTTTTACAGGGTCAATGATGTGTTGTGAAGGATTCTGTATTGACTTATTGGTTAAACTATCCGACAATTTAAACTTTAGTTATGATGTACATTTAGTGGAAGATGAACGATACGGAAGTCTAGAAATTGTAACCACTCCAGCTATGAATCTAGGTGGCAAGGTAAGCTTAAAGGCTTAGAGTATATTGTATTGATTTTGGATTGTTATATCTTAAAAATATATAGTACTTCACACACTTCATTTCACATAACAGTCTTGTAGTACTTCACACTTCATTTCACATAAGTCATTAGTACTTTGCACACTTCATTTCACATCAGTCTTATAGTACTTCACACACTTCATTTCACATAACAGTCTTGTAGTACTTCACACACTTCATTTCACATAACAGTCTTGTAGTACTTCACACTTCATTTCACATAACAGTCTTGTACTTCACACACTTCATTTCACATAACAGTCTTATAGTACTTCACACACTTCATTTCACATAACAGTCTTATAGTACTTCACACACTTCATTTCACATAAGTCATTAGTACTTCACACACTTCATTTTACATAACAGTCTTGTACTTCACACACTTCATTTCAAATAAGTCATTAGTACTTCACACACTTCATTTCACATAACAGTCTTGTACTTCACACACTTCATTTCACATAAGTCTTGTAGTATTTCACTTCATTTCACATAAGTCTTATAGTACTTCACACACTTCATTTCACATAACAGTCTTATAGTACTTCACGCACTTCATTTCACATAACAGTCTTGTAGTACTTCACACTTCATTTCACATAAGTCTTGTACTTCACACATTTCATTTCACATAACAGTCTTATAGTACTTCACACTTCATTTCACATAAGTCTTATAGTACTTCACACACTTCATTTCACATAACAGTCTTGTAGTACTTCACACTTCATTTCACATAAGTCATTAGTACTTCACACACTTCATTTCACATAACAGTCTTATAGTGCTTCACACACTTCATTTCACATAACAGTCTTATAGTACTTCACACACTTCATTTCACATAAGTCATTAGTACTTCACACACTTTATTTTACATAACAGTCTTATAGTACTTCACACACTTCATTTCACATAACAGTCTTATAGTACTTCACACATGTCATTTTACATAACAGTCTTGTAGTACTTCACACTTCATTTCACATAACAGTCTTGTAGTACTTCACACACTTCATTTTACATAACAGTCTGATAGTACTTCACACATGTCATTTCACATAACAGTCTTGTAGTACTTCACACTTCATTTCACATAACAGTCTTGTACTTCACACACTTCATTTCACATAAGTCTTATAGTACTTCACACATGTCATTTCACATAACAGTCTTATAGTACTTCACACGTCATTTCACATAACAGTCTTATTGTAGTTCACACTTCATTTCACATAACAGTCTTATTGTAGTTCACACTTCATTTCACATAACAGTCTTATTGTAGTTCACACTTCATTTCACATAGCAGTCTTATTGTAGTTCACACTTCATTTCACATAGCAGTCTTGTAGTACTTCACACACTTCATTTCACATAAGTCTTATAGTACTTCACACATGTCATTTCACATAACAGTCTTATTGTAGTTCACACTTCATTTCACATAACAGTCTTATTGTAGTTCACACTTCATTTCACATAGCAGTCTTGTAGTACTTCACACACTTCATTTCACATAAGTCTTATAGTACTTCACACATGTCATTTCACATAACAGTCTTATTGTAGTTCACACTTCATTTCACATAGCAGTCTTGTAGTACTTCACACACTTCATTTCACATAAGTCTTATAGTACTTCACACTTCATTTCACATAACAGTCTTATAGTACTTCACACACTTCATTTCACATAACAGTCTTATAATACTTCATACATGTCATTTCACATAACAGTCGTATAGTACTTCACACTTCATTTCACATAACAGTCATATACATGTAGTACGTCCCACTTCATTCAACATACTAGTAACAGTCTTGTAGTACTCCACACACTTCATTTCACATAAGTCTTAAAGCACTTCACACGTGTCATTTCACATAACAGTCTTATTGTAGTTCACACTTCATTTCACATAACAGTCTTATTGTAGTTGATTTGATTTGATTTTATTTTATTTTATTTGGCAAAAAATATTCTCGAAACAAAAAAACAAAAACGGAAATAACACAAACAAACAAATACAGCATGGAATACCTTTGCCGAGGATAACACAAAAAAGTTTTAACAACTTATTTCCATTGTGGTCCTCCAACATGAAACATTACATAGCATAAAAAACGACGAAAAAAAAAACAGTACATAGCAGACAGAATATACTAAAAAAACTGACTGACCCAGCTACTACATATGGAGCGAGGCCAGTCTACAGTAAATAAACGAACTCACTTTCTTCCAATTCATACAATTTCTCGTACATAAAAGCTTTAACACTTTTCTTAAAAAGTTGCAAAGAGCTGACATTACGAATACACGAAGGTAGACTGTTCCAGATTTTTGCGCCAGATAAACGGAATGAATGTTGACTCTGAGTATTGAAGGTTGGAATATAAATAGAGGAAGAACTAGATCTGGTGTTGTATGAATGCCTACTACCGGTTAGTCTGAAATGATTGGAAAGTAGTTCACACTTCATTTCACATAGCAGTCTTGTAGTACTTCACACACTTCATTTCACATAAGTCTTATAGTACTTCACACATGTCATTTCACATAACAGTCTTATTGTAGTTCACACTTCATTTCACATAGTCTTACAGTTCTTCACACATTTCACATAAGTCATATAGTAGTTCACACTTCATTTCACATAAAAGTGGTATGGTACTTCACACACTTCTTTTCACATAACAGTCTTATTGTAGTTCACACTTCATTTCACGTAACAGTCATTTAGTAGTTCACACACATTATTTCACATAACAGCCCAATTACAAAAAAGTTTGTGAGACCTTGATATTGAAAGTTGAATTATAACAAAGTATTGGAGACCATAACACTAAAAGATGCTGGGGTTTTTTGGCAGACAAATGGTTACACCAAGAAAACGTGGAATGGTATGGTTGGTGAACTGATCAATGGCAAAGCAGATATGATAGTAGCACCACTTACTATCAACAATGAAAGAGCTCAGTATATTGACTTCTCCGTACCATTCAAGTACCAGGGATTAACTATTTTAGTAAAGAAGGTAAAAAAGCCTAAAGGATGACAGGGAAGGGCAATAGTGGTCAGGGAGATGTGATGGATATTTGGAGGGAAATATGATGGATATTTGGAGGGAAATATGATGGGAAATATGATGGATTTTGGAAGGAAGTATGATGGATATTTTGAGGGAAATATGATGGATTTTGGGAGGGAAATACATTCAATTTGGTTCTTGTAAGGAGGGAAAAGTAATTGCCAGATGTTAAATATTTATGACATTGACTCGGTGGCCAATGCATTTTTAGCACAACTGAACTACAATGTAGGTTCAATAGTGCTATAGGCATCGAGCGGTGTCTGCCCGTCTGTCTGTGTGTGTGTTGCTAACCCAATTGCCATGGTATTTGGTGGGGACATTACTTGTGGGGTCTAGTTGGGAAATTGTTCAAATGAAAATGATCGCATCACAGGTGTGTGATTTGGGTCAAAAAATGTGATTTTTTGTCAAAAAACTTAAACTACTGGGCAGATTGGTGCAAAATTTGGTGGGAACATTCTTAAGGGGGTGTAAAGATTTGTTCATGACATGATGATTCCATCAGTATTATGCAAATTAGGGCTAAAATGTGTTGTTGTTTTTTAAAAATCTTTAATGTGAAAACTACTTAGCAGATTGGGCTGAAATTTAACAGGGATGCATCTGTGGGTGTATAGATGAAGAAATATCAAGCATATAATGATCTCGTCAGTTATATGCAAATCTGGTGTAAAGATGTGAATTTTGGTCAAAAATTTATATCTCAAAAAGTACTTGGTCAGTGAGACTGAAACTTGGAACTTGGACTTGAAACATAGGACTGGTTGATTTTTTCAAAAGTTACAGTATTTTTAGTGTCAAAAATATGGCTATTTTTCATGACAATTGTTTAGTACCTGATGAGTTGATGTACAATTATAGTTGTCATGATTTTTAAATCAATTAATCAATCAATCAATCAAAATAATTTGTAGAGCAGCAAAATCCAGGCAAAGTTCTGTTCAGGGAAAACAAATTAACTTAAATAACTGAAACCTAGATATTTCAGCATAATACGAACAAGTTTCTGTGACAGGAGAATATGAATTATGGTTCTTCAAAATTTCCAGGAAATTTTTTGATGTAAAATTGCTAGATTTTGCTAATTATATATTCAAAATGGCCGGCATACCGGCACTGTACATATAAATACACATAACATTTTGGAGTTTTTCAAGTGTAACTCTGGTTTAATAGCACAAAATGAAAATAAATTTGTTCCAGTTACACATCAGTACTTCATTTACCTGTAGATAAAAAGTGATGTATAAATCTTGGTGTTTATCGATATCATGTCTATGTGGGCTGTATTTTCAACGAAAAATGAAAGTTGTTTTTGATGAGTTTTTGTCAAATTTGCCAGACCATATCTTTTGAACTACACATTGCAACCCTATGGAATTTTCTATAGTTATCATTTAAGTTGTAATCTTAGTGTAAAAATGCAGAAAGTTAATTTTATTGTTTTTATAGTTTCTTTGTGTTGTTTCTAAATCACTGGAAAATTAACAATCCTTAAAGTGTTCATAGACACTACCAACTGTGGAGTCTTTGACATGAATATACAATATGTAATAAAAGGTTTAAAACAGAATTTCTTTCAAGCTCAGTATAACTGACTGTTAAATAATAAAAGGTTTCATTAATTTTTTTGTCAAAATATCATTTTAGTCCCCGCCGGATGAAGTCCGGGACGGGGACTTATGGATTGGGTTCCGTCCGTCCATCCGTCCAGAGCCGTTTCGTGGAGATGCCTGGACCGATTTTTTAAAAACTTGGTACAGGGGCAACATACTATGGCATACATATGCACGTCAATTTGTTTCATGATACGATCCAATATGGCCGCCTAGCAGCCATTTTGTTTGCGAATTTTCCCTGTCCAAAGCCATAACTCAGACATGCTTGAACAGATCTCATTCAAAGTTGGTATTAGGACAGTGTTTAATGACATACATGTGCATATTCATTGTTGTCGTGATACGATCCAAAATGGCTGCTTGGCAGCCATTTTGTTTGCGAATTTTCCATGTCCAAAGCCATAACTCAGACATGCTTGAACAGATCTTATTCAAAGTTGGTATTAGCACAGTGTTCTATGACATACATGTGCATATCCATTTTTGTCGTGATACAATCCAATATGGATGGCTGCCTGCCAGCCATTTTGTTGGTGCATTTTTCATGTCCAAAGCCATAACTCAGACATGCTTGAACAGGTCCCCCACCCCCACCCCCTGTACCCGACCCAACCTTTATTGTTGAATGGTTTATTCTATGACATCATCTTGAAGAGTAGGCATGTCCCATGTCCAACTAGGAGACACAAAACCCAATCATAGCAGGGGCTATGTCATTCTCAATGACTTGTCACTGTTATGGCATTGGCTGAAAATATGCTGACTCAGCATTTTCTCCGCAAACCTTGGTTGTATTAAAATAATTATTATGTAATATTGATATCCACCAAATCATTGGAATTTAACCCTTTCAGACCTGACTTTATTTAACGAAAATCTGGTTAGATAGATAAAATTTAGCTATGCTCCCAGAAAGTTGAGGCAAAATGTTTAAAATTGCATGAAGGTTTATCCCCATGTCATTCTTTCTTTATACTGAATGCAGTGTGATGGGTTGAAACACAGACAGACTGGGACAAGCAGACAAGAGAAACAAAATATGTGGTCTGTCTGCAGTGTGTGAACTTAAGGGAAAATGACTACTGGTCATAAGGACCGACATGTAGCAAATGCTGCTGGTCCTTAAGGAAAACTGCTGGTCCATACTCAATGCAGTTCATGTTCACGACCTATATCTACACCCCACCCCCACCCCCATTTACAGATTAAATGATTTTGAACTTTAATATGATACAACATATCTTTAGATATAAAAGTAATTTAGAGAGTACAACGAATTGTTCACTATCCACTATTATTTCATACAATTTCCACTCACAGAGTCAAAAAATAATTTGGATGTAAATTTTGGATTCACATGTCAACCGAGTAATTTTTGACTCTGTGAGTAGAGATTTTCATTTGTAACTATGAACCCAGAGACTATGAATATTCATTCTCGCATAATCTGTTCCTATAGACTATAGTGGTCTGAGACTGAATGTATTCATTCCACCATAGAAATACATATCCATAGATTGTAGATAATATGGGTGAATGAATCAATAAATCTACATTATCTGCAATCTCTAAGAGATCACAGTCCTCTCCTTCCTCTCTGTACGATTCACTAAATTCTGCATCACATAATCCAAAGTCATATTCATCGTCTGTGGCAACAGCTGGTGTAGCTTTCCAACTCTAGGGAACGTAGACCCACAAATTCATCATAGCAGAAAGTTTTGTCGCATAACTATCCCTCTTGAAAACTGTTTATTTGCTTTATTTCAATTTCCATCCACACAGTGACACGGAGCGGTTTCGTCTTCCTTCAGTCTTTACAAATATGTAATGAAGCCCCCCCCCCCCCATAAAGCCCTACCCGTATACCCTACCGTGGTGTATATATTGAGTATCGTCTCTGACTGTTTGTGTAAGAAATCTGACCATGATGAAGAGAACTATGGCTAAACATGTCTTACAGTGCGAGTTTTTTTGACATGATATGGTAACTGTACTGTAATGTGTCATCCACTATGTACCCGTGTTTGGCATGATGCAGTAATTTTAACATTTCTAAATCTATACGTTGATTACAACATGACAGGACGTACATTATCGCATCAAATTGAAAGCAATCAGACTACGCATTTTTTTTACTGTTTTTACCAAAAAAAAACTATCGTACTGAAGATATTTTACGAAGTGTACCTGCCTTCTTTATTAGTTAAAACGCCATTTTCAGAGTAGTTTATATGTTTTCCGTCAGTTTGTTTTGATCATGGCCACAGACATGGGGAACTCCGGTAAACTGATCGGGAAACCCGCTAACATTTACCGGCTTTAATACCAGCCTTTAAAAAAACAGTGTCTGTTTCGTCTTCCTTCTAAATATCGCCACATACTTTATAAATGCAACGTGGAACTGTCTCAAACATGTTAAAAGTTTCATACACTTTACGACAATGATTAAATGATTGCGATATCATGGCGGAAAAAGACGCATGTGCTGAATGCGTAAAATGAATCTGCATGTCTAAGACGTTCTGATTAGACAAGACAACAATAATTAGAGAATTCAGCCAATCATGTGTTTGCTAACATAATTTCATAAAGTAAATGCTGTATGCTATGTCATATGTAGACATGATACCAACATTGGCAACAACACATAGCGAGCTAGCTCTGTGTCACTTGACTTGAACGAGATGTCGAGAGTAAAATAGGTAACACAAGATCAGATTCATGTAGGTGAAATTGGATATATCTTTGAATAAATGTTATTATTTACTCCAAATTTCAATCGGTCATGAGGACCGATACGTTGTTGTAATTCTGAAAAACTGTCGGTCCGAACGGAAATCTGTTGGTCTCGGGCCGAAGGACCAGCGTTAATTTCGCACGCTGTCTGTCTGTGATTATTTGTGCATTGTTCTCTGTGCATTGTTCTCTGTGCATGTACTTTGAGTTGTGTCATTATTACCATCCTTCTATAATTTGATACCCCCTTCCTAGAAAAGAACATCAATTCTTTCGGTACATGTACACCTTTCACTTGGATAATGAGTAGGTCAAAGTTGATTTTGTCTTTTATTTTTCTTAACAAACAAAATAAATTTGTTGGGATTGAAACTTCAGGGCATACTTTCTTCAAAACACCTGGCAGGGTCTTGGTAATGAATGTACCAAAATCTACGACAATGTACGCATAAAAAGTATAATTTTATGAAAATACTCAATTCGAAGGGCTACGCGTAGAAAGATCATCAATTCTCTGCATTGTGAACGTATCAGACAATGTGAAATACAGCTATCAGGATGGTAGATGATAAATAAAATTCACAAATCCATTAGAAATATAGCTATTATTAACATGAATACCTACATCTACTGCAACCAGGCAAATATTTTATTATATCTTCACATAAGGCTACACTATCATCTACATATGGACCTTCACTTGTACTACCAGTCATTTTGAGTAATTCAAACCACAATGCTGGAATCAACACAAAAGTTTTCGCTAGATAAACAATGTGTTCATGTCAACTAATTTTCATGAATTTCACAACAAACTAGTAAAATAACTGAAGTAGCCTGTCGTAAAGACTCATTTTGACAAAAACAGCATTAAACACCAAAAAATGTTGCTGAAACTTGACCGATCTACCAACCTGTCCTTGTCTTAAAATTCAACAAGGAACACACAAAAAGCATACACCTATACAAAAATGGTATGATCCCCTGGATGATTGTCAATTATGGTTATCCTAGCTAGATGTAAACACATGTTCCAGTAGTTCCATTTAAGAACAGGTAGCTCCAAGATGGAAAAAGTGGGTGCCACGGCATGTACAGTACAGATCGAACAGACATTTTTGAGGGTGGTGCGTTCAGCATGAAGTGGCAAGTTTATTGTTGTGATAGAAACTTTAAAACCCTTATATTCAATGAAATTTCTCACAACTATACAACAATTACTCTTCTTTATAATGCTTTTTTTCCAACAAGAAATTATGCAATATAAGCTGAGATACATATTTTCAAACTTTAGGGAAAGTGTAATGGCAACGTACTCGTGTACAGCGCGTTGTATCAAATGTCACACCATATCAGTATGGCTTTGACCACCCTATCAGATTGAGCAATTGATAAATGAATGAACAATAGATATACTGATAGCAAATCACAATCAATCACAATTGATAATGTCAGCCATATCTGTGGTATTGGCAAAGATGTCCAGTTTAGCTCCATTGTGATTTGTTGTAAGTATAGTCATTACTATGACATATATTGGATATAGATGACATAACTTCTAAAATCTTGTTATCTTACAGAAAGACCATGGTAGTAGTTTTGCATCATTTTTCCAACCCTTTGAGACAGCTCTATGGTTGTTGATAGGTTTAGCTGTACACATAGTAGCCCTGATTCTCTATGTATTGGATCGGTTTAGTCCATTTGGTCGTTTCAAGTCATCACAAAGCTCAGATGATCAAGATGCCTTAACGTTATCATCTGCAATGTGGTTTTCATGGGGTGTATTGTTAAACAGTGGAATGGGAGAAGGTATGTTGAGTGACTTAGTGCCTCAATGACTTAATGACACATAGTGACTTAATAATAAATAAATGACTTAATAACTCAGTGACTTAATGACAGACTTAGTGACCTGCTGACATAGTGACTCAATCACTAGTGACCTAATGACTTAGTGACTTCATGACTCAATGACTTAGTGACTCAATAACTTAGTGACTTAGTGACTCAATAACTTAGTGACTTAATGACTTGGTGACTTAATGACTTGGTGACTCAATGACTTAGTGACTCAGTGACTTTAAGTTAGTG
This sequence comes from Glandiceps talaboti, assembly GCF_964340395.1. Classification (NCBI taxonomy): domain Eukaryota; kingdom Metazoa; phylum Hemichordata; class Enteropneusta; family Spengelidae; genus Glandiceps; species Glandiceps talaboti. Next base: position 24,014,208 of record NC_135559.1, read on the forward strand.
TCATGTTTAACAGTTGACTGACAGAAGGCCTTGCAATGACAGTGACTTGATGACATAACTTAGTGTCTTGTTAAAAGTTGGTAAAAATCATGATGTGATTTTAAATGCATACTACTTCGCTTGTGTGTGGTGTTATATCAATGTACACAGAGTTGCTAATGATGGACACACACACACACACACACGTCAGAAGTAGATTTCAACCTGAACTGTTACAGTAACATATTTTTTCAGATTTTAAAATGTTTTCAATATTTGATCCATTGCTTTGCCTCTTATTGTGGTATTTATGTATATAATCTTCTAGGTAAAGTTTTAAAAATCTAAATCAATTTCGAAAACTTTAAACCCAATTTAGTGTTTGTGAATATACAGGTACACCACGGAGTTTAAGTGCTAGAGTACTTGGTATGGTGTGGGCAGGGTTTGCTATGATTATGGTGGCATCTTACACTGCAAACTTAGCTGCATTCCTTGTGTTGGACAGACCAGAATCTAGTATTACTGGAATTAATGACCCCAGGGTGAGTATCGCCATGTTACATGTTAAAATGATCTCAAGATTATGTGAAGACTATCTTGAATATATAAATGATTTTATGAACATACAAATTATAAATTGGAATAATAATGCCTGTAAATCCTTCTCCCCACAGAGTTAAAAGTATAAAGAATCACTGTGTTTCTATAGGTCTGTGCTAAGGGGAATAATTATGAAAGTGTTGTGAACAGTGTAGGAAAGCACTACATGTATATAAAAACTAATACATTATTGACGGCATTACTGAAATATTTTGAGATATCATTCCACAGTCACACACAGACACACACACACACACACACAGACACACACACACACACACACACTCACACACACACACACACATACATACATACATACATACATACATACATACATACATACATACATACATACATACATACATACATACATACATACATACATACATACATACATACACACACAATCTGACATTAATAATGACATTACCCATCCTTTTAGAAGCACTGTATTCAACAGGGACTACCCTTTGAAGTAACTAGAGTAAGTACAGAAGTAACACGGCTGATGTATTTATTAATATGCAGAAGTCATGAAGTTACTAATGAAATCCAATTTCATTCTTAAAAAACAAATTTATATTTGTGCAGTATGTGACATCAGGAATACATTTATGTGACTGATTTATAATGATATTGATGAGTACTGATAATGTAATAAAGTATGTGACTGATTTATAATGACATTGATGAGTACTGATAATGTAATAATTAAAGTATGTGACTGATTTATAATGACATTGATGAGTACTGGTAATGTAATAAAGTATGTGACTGATTTATAATGACATTGATGAGTTCTGGTAATGTAATAAAGTATGTGACTGATTTGTAATGACATTGATGAGTACTGATAATGTAATAAAGTATGTGACTGATTTATAATGACATTGATGAGTACTGATAATGTAATAAAGTATGTGACTGATTTATAATGACATTGATGAGTACTGATAATGTAATAAAGTATGTGACTGATTTATAATGATATTGATGAGTACTGATAATGTAATAAAGTATGTGACTGATTTATAATGATATTGATGAGTACTGATAATGTAATAATTAAAGTATGTGACTGATTTATAATGACATTGATGAGTACTGATAATGTAATAAAGTATGTGACTGATTTATAATGATATTGATGAGTACTGATAATGTAATAAAGTATGTGACTGATTTATAATGATATTGATGAGTACTGGTAATGTAATAATTAAAGTATGTGGCTGATTTATAATGACATTGATGAGTACTGGTAATGTAATAATTAAAGTATGTGACTGATTTATAATGACATTGCTGAGTATTGGTAATGTAATAAAGTATGTGACTGATTTATAATGACATTGCTGAGTACTGGTAATGTAATAAAGTATGTGACTGATTTATAATGACATTGATGAGTACTGGTAATGTAATAAAGTATGTGACTGATTTATAATGATATTGATGAGTACTGGTAATGTAATAAAGTATGTGACTGATTTATAATGACATTGATGAGTACTGATAATGTAATAAAGTATGTGACTGATTTATAATGACATTGATGAGTACTGATAATGTAATAATTAAAGTATGTGACTGATTTATAATGACATTGATGAGTACTGGTAATGTAATAAAGTATGTGACTGATTTATAATGACATTGATGAGTACTGGTAATGTAATAAAGTATGTGACTGATTTATAATGACATTGATGAGTTCTGGTAATGTAATAAAGTATGTGACTGATTTGTAATGACATTGATGAGTACTGATAATGTAATAAAGTATGTGACTGATTTATAATGACATTGATGAGTACTGATAATGTAATAAAGTATGTGACTGATTTATAATGACATTGATGAGTACTGATAATGTAATAAAGTATGTGACTGATTTATAATGATATTGATGAGTACTGATAATGTAATAAAGTATGTGACTGATTTATAATGATATTGATGAGTACTGATAATGTAATAATTAAAGTATGTGACTGATTTATAATGACATTGATGAGTACTGATAATGTAATAAAGTATGTGACTGATTTATAATGATATTGATGAGTACTGATAATGTAATAAAGTATGTGACTGATTTATAATGATATTGATGAGTACTGGTAATGTAATAATTAAAGTATGTGGCTGATTTATAATGACATTGATGAGTACTGGTAATGTAATAATTAAAGTATGTGACTGATTTATAATGACATTGATGAGTACTGATAATGTAATAAAGTATGTGACTGATTTATAATGACATTGATGAGTACTGGTAATGTAATAAAGTATGTGACTGATTTATAATGACATTGATGAGTACTGGTAATGTAATAAAGTATGTGACTGATTTATAATGATATTGATGAGTACTGGTAATGTAATAAAGTATGTGACTGATTTATAATGACATTGATGAGTACTGGTAATGTAATAATTAAAGTATGTGACTGATTTATAATGACATTGATGAGTACTGATAATGTAATAAAGTATGTGACTGATTTATAATGACGTTGATGAGTACTGATAATGTAATAATTAAAGTATGTGACTGATTTATAATGACATTGATGAGTACTGATAATGTAATAAAGTATGTGACTGATTTATAATGACATTGATGAGTACTGATAATGTAATAAAGTATGTGACTGATTTATAATGACATTGATGAGTACTGGTAATGTAATAATTAAAGTATGTGACTGATTTATAATGACATTGATGAGTACTGATAATGTAATAAAGTATGTGACTGATTTATAATGACATTGATGAGTACTGATAATGTAATAATTAAAGTATGTGACTGATTTATAATGACATTGATGAGTACTGGTAATGTAATAAAGTATGTGACTGATTTGTAATGATATTGATGAGTACTGATAATGTAATAATTAAAGTATGTGACTGATTTATAATGACATTGATGAGTACTGATAATGTAATAAAGTATGTGACTGATTTATAATGACATTGATGAGTACTGGTAATGTAATAAAGTATGTGACTGATTTATAATGACATTGATGAGTACTGATAATGTAATAAAGTATGTGACTGATTTATAATGACATTGATGAGTACTGATAATGTAATAATTAAAGTATGTGACTGATTTATGACATTGATGAGTACTGGTAATGTAATAAAGTATGTGACTGATTTATAATGACATTGATTAGTACTGGTAATGTAATAAAGTATGTGACTGATTTATAATGATATTGATGAGTACTGGTAATGTAATAAAGTATGTGACTGATTTGTAATGACATTGATGAGTACTGATAATGTAATAAAGTATGTGACTGATTTATAATGACATTGATGAGTACTGGTAATGTAATAAAGTATGTGACTGATTTGTAATGATATTGATGAGTACTGATAATGTAATAAAGTATGTGACTGATTTATAATGACATTGATGAGTACTGGTAATGTAATAAAGTATGTGACTGATTTATAATGACATTGATGAGTACTGATAATGTAATAAAGTATGTGACTGATTTATAATGATATTGATGAGTACTGGTAATGTAATAATTAAAGTATGTGACTGATTTATAATGACATTGATGAGTACTGGTAATGTAATAAAGTATGTGACTGATTTATAATGACATTAATGAGTACTGGTAATGTAATGTCAGTAGAAATCAAATTTATATATAGCGACTTGTTTGTAGTTGAGCGTAACAATAACTCATTTCGTATTCTGTTTTAATTTTTCAGTTACGAAATCCATCTGAGTTCTTCAAATATGCCACTGTGACTGGCAGTTCTGTGGAACAGTACTTTAAACGCCAAGTAGAATTGTCTACAATGTATAGATTTATGGAGGGTTATAATTATGGTACAGTGGATGAAGCCATTGATGCACTCAGAGCCAAGTAAGTAATTTATCCAAAAATTGGTTTTTAACCTCCCAAAGGGCACTGCCACTGGTTGTCCATCTGTGCATCCCTCTATTTTTGGTCATTTTTAGCACAAATGAATTGATAAGGTTCAGTAGTACTGTAGGCATGGCAAAGTGTCTGTCTGTCAGTCTGTCTGTCTGTCTGTCTGTTTGGCTGTGTGTGTGTGTGTGTCTGTGTGTCTGTGTGTCTGTGTGTCTGTGTGTTTAAATCTAATTCAAAAACTATTAAGTAGATTGCCCAGGAATTTAATGGAATGCATCTGGGGATGTGTATATGAAGCATTCATAATGTGATGATCATCAGCAATATGCAAATTAGGTCTTTATTGTTGAAAACAGTTTGACACAATTGGCCTTAGATACCATGACCATGCCCTTAGCAACAGTGAAATGATGATGCATATTACAAAGATAACAACAGAGGTGGGTAGGTAAGTTAATAAATATTCAAAAAAATGTATGCAAATATGCATATCAACAGCACCACTCCCTAGCAGCAGCTAAATGATGGTTTATATTGCAAAGATGAAAACTGGAAGGGGAGGCAAATTAATAAAGATTTCAAAAACGTATGCAAATATGCCTAGCAACAAGACCACGACCATAGCAACATCCAACTACACAGTTGTGCTACAGCACAGTTTTTTTGTTTATTTTATTTTATTTATTTATTTATTTATTTATTTATTTACACTTCATCCCAGGCAAGTCAAAATTACACAATAATAAAAACAAAATAACAATAGACTACAACAAGACAGAAAGACTAATATACATATACCCAAAACACTAGCAACAAGTAAACAGTAAAAATACAAAAACAACAACAAAAGATAGCCTGTAAATGGAATGGGCAAACAGGTGACAAGCAGCTCTACTAGTATCCACCCAACATCAAAAATACATCTAAAATAAATCATCCATTTCAATGACATGCAATATCCAATTTCATTCAAATTTGGCACAAAGGTGACATATCATAGAGAAAGTTTGCACATCACTTTGTTTGGTGACATATGCAAATTTGCCCAAATGGTAGACATGTTTGAGTTAACAAGCCTTCATAAAAAACATAGACCCACCCACCCCCACCCCCACCCCCACTGAATGAAGACATGATTTAAAAGATATTGGTGGTAACAAATAAACACTACAAGATGTATGTGATAATGCAGGGAATTACTGCATTTCAGTAACTGAACCTGAATATCCAGGTCTAGGTCAGAGGTCAGTGTCTGAAGAGAAACTTTAAACCTGGCAATATAGGGGTAGACACTTGAATGTAGCCTCCATGTATTAACATTTTTTGAGTTAATTGGTAAATCATGATTGTACACTACAAATATGACTGTCATTGAGTAAAAAGTGATATTATCACCAAAAGTAATGCATGCATATGTTAATCTGGTTCTGCATTATCTAAAAGACATTAGCCACACGTAATTGACATACAGTATCTGATTTCTTTCAAACCTGACACAAAGGTGACATATCATGTGGGACATATGCATGTCAGTTAGTTTTTAGCACAACTGAACTGTTCAGTAGTGCTATTGCGGTATATGTCTGTCTGTCTGTCTGTGTGTGTGTGTATGTGTGTGTTGTCTTTAGCTTACAATACAGTTCTGTGCATAACTGTCTTATTTTACAAGGCAACGATAACTAGTATGTTTTCTAACAGAATTGTCCTGTCTCTATGATGGGCCCCCAGTGACGCATACATCCCAAAAATTGCCTCCCCAGTGTCAAATATGGTGTCAAATAATGTGTTAACGTGATCTGTAACATTGGATGTACTACATTATAAACATAAGCATACATGGGCTTTCAAGTTTTAACTGATGTAAATTAAATTTTTGTTGAGTACTCGAATAAATTTATCATTCTTTGAATCTTGAATATTAAAATCTTTGACAATTGCATTCTGTTCTGTATTCTTTATTCACTGTGTTCCATTTTTAGCACAACTGAACTGAGGTTCAGTAGTGCTATAGGGATCGCCCGACGTCTGTCTGTCTGTCTGTCTGTCTGTCTGTGTGTGTGTGTGTGTGTGTGTATGTGTGTAAACAACTTAAAGTCGAAAACCGCTGAACCGATTGCCACGATATTTGGTGGGTCCATTACCTTGGGTGTCTAGTTGGGAAATTGTTCAAATCAAAATGATCGCATCACAGGTGTGTGATTTGGGTCAAAAAATGTGATTTTTGGTCAAAAAACTTAAACTCAGAAACTACTGGGCAGATTGGTGCGAAATTTGGTGGGAACATTCTTAAGGGGATGTAAAGTAAGATTTGTCCATGACGGGATGATTCCATCAGTGATATGCAAATTAGGGCTAAAAATGTGTCTTTTTGGTTAAAAATCTATAATTCCAAAACTACTGAGCAGATTGGGCTGAAATTTAACGGGAATGTATCTAGGGATGTATGGACAAAGAAATATTAAGCATACCATGATTCCATGAGTGATATGCAAATTAGGTGTAAAAATGTTCATTTTTGGTCAAAAACTTATATCTCAAAAAGTACTAAGTGAATGAGTTTGAAACTTGGTGAGATGTTTCTAGAAGTGTTATTCTATATTATTGCTTTTCCTCAAAAATCTTCAACTCTGAAATTACCCAGTAGATTGAGCTTAACTTTGTTGAGAATGTGTAGATTTGTCCTCATTAATAGCTGACACAGTGAGAACAGTACATTGTTAATTAACTATAATGTTTACTTTACTATTTCCTCTGGTGGTAAAGCCTGTAGCATGGCCAGTTTGGTTTATGACTTGATTATGTAATATGTTGTAAGACAGCTGTTTCATCACCTACCCATATAAACTGAATGTAGCTTGTGTTTAAAATATTACAATAAGACAACCAAGAAAGTTAAACATGTTACATTGGTAGGACTTGGTTCCAAATTGATTTTAAAAAATAAAGAAGTACAAAACCTTGTAGACACATCCCTTTAAAGTTTGATTAGGATGTTGCTATACTTGTCTTGTACACTTCCAACATAGGATGGCTGGATTATGATGATGGAAATTAGGTATGAAAATTTTGTTTTGGTTACAACTTTAAATCTTCAAAAAATTATATATCTATCATTGCCCTGAACATAAAGTTGTGCGGCAACGCAATATTTGCGCTATTTTTAGGTTGATTCTTTGTCATCCATCCATCAACTTAAATTTGGTATGTAGGTGTCATTTGATGAGCAAATATAAGTTTGTTCAAGACAAATTGATTGAGTCATTGTTATGCAAATTATGTCTAAAACAGAGTTTTGGGTAAAAATGCTTCAAAAACCTTCTCCAGAACTACTGGGCCAATTGACTAATTGCCTTGAGCACTGCCACTGTAGCCACACCCACTTTAGTTACCGTTGCTACTACGTTTTGCACAGTTTGTCATATGCAAAACATGGCGTCCAACATGGCGATTGCTGAAAAATACAATTCATAATTTGAGAGTTCTTTATCGTTCCACTGCCACCAAGGCAAAGGAGATGTATCATAGGCTTTCCTATGGTAGATACATCAGTGGAAATAATTTATTTTAGTTCGGGTAGTTTTCAATTCACCAAATTTTATTGAAGTCGGCTGAAGTCTGGGAAACCACATGGCAGATGCATATTGAGTTTATTTTATATCATAGCCGTCCCTGTTCCTGTAAAGATGGGTACGTATTTATTTCTTTCACTGGTATTTTCATTTGATTTCCACATTTCATAGCAATGCTTTTTGTTTTACAAAAAATTCCACTAGGTGACCGAGATAAACCATGAGATCTGAAGTACATTATGATTCACCATTGCATCATTACGATAATAATATTCACGAATAACAATATTGATATTGATGAAAAGATGGTTTGATTTGTATCTTCACTGGTTTTACATAACAATCACAAGTTTATTCCATCAAATTACAAGTAAATGCAAAAAGTAGAAACAACGCAATTTATAGTATTTTATGATATGAGAGGTTACTGGTGTCCTGGCCTGCATGGTGTGTAATTTGTTGATGTACGTGCAGTGTAGAGCCTAGAGGCGTAGGCAAACTGGGGAAAGCCCCCCAAAAAAACCTTGAATTTCAGAATTATTCATTTCAGTCGTGGTGATCGTAACCACAAAACTTAACAACCATATTTTCTGAAATAACGGTTGCCATCGATTAATCATACACTTTGCATGACAATGTAACTCTACTGTAATGTGTCTGGTCAGTGTTAACACTGAGGGGTGGCACTAAACAAGTTGTAGCTTTCCAAGAATGGATATTGCTTTATCTGCAGTCATCCTTTGCAGGCACACCACAATAACAAAAGTGAAACAGGCCAAGTGAACCAATATGAACTATGGGACAGTGAAGTCCATAGCAATAGAGACTCAAAAAATGCCTAGGCTATAGGCTAGAATTTATAAAGTTCATTTGCATACAACTACAATTTACAAGAAAGTAATTGATCTGGGTTTTTTTAGTATCATCTGATTTATTACATAATTGACGAAACATCCTTTTACTCAAACTTTTGACAAGGAAGAAACTTGAAACTCACTATTCATCAAATGATTTAATTATCTTACACCAAATATCAAATATCCTTAAAATGACAATAACAAGTCCAATGTGTTTTGTCTTTGATAATGTCTTGTAATATTTATAAACAGAAAAGAAAGTTCAAAGAAATTGTTACTATTGTCATGAGAATGGTGTAGCAAAGTATGAAAGGAGTTTTCATGTAGCTTGTAGAAAATATTGAAAACAAATAGTCTTTTTTGATTTTGATTTTTTTTTTCAACTTTTCAAAGTGTCACAACAGTGAGATATATATACATGATGTCTATGATGCATGACACGAGTATCAATTAATTACTTGTAATAAATTTACTGACAATCTGAATGAAGTACCATTTTTCATTTGTTTGACATATTGCTAAAATGTTACTACAAAGAGTTATATAGCCACAAATATAGTAATGTTGTCTCATTTTATAAAAAAAATTCCCTTTACTTTAATTTCTGGTGAAGGTCAACTTACTTTTACATGACTAAATTACTACACTATATCTAAATGAGAAATAAGGTACAAGGGGGAATGTACAAATTGAAATAGGCCACTACTGTACAAGTATAATTTTATATACTTTCCCATGCATATACAAATTGTCTTTGTTTTCTGTTTATATAATTTTATTTACATTTATACCTTGCATATTTGGTAGCTGTTACTTTCTTGTAAGAACATAGAATCAAGTATGGGCTGTTATGTCTTTGAAAGTGAGCTTCAATGTGAGTCGTGGAAACATCTAATTACTAAAATAATACTAAATACAAAAACACAAACTTTGGCTATCTTGGGGGCTACTCAGCACCATTTGCAGCTGGGAAGATCACCAGCAGGTGTAAGGAGTATATTTTACCTGGGGGGGAGCCTGGCAGGTGTCTGTTACCATAGCTACCTGGGGAGATACCTGGCAGACATAGGTAGGTGCTGAATTTGTACAGGGAAAATTTGAAGTGATCCGAAAAGAACACCTGGGATGAACCGGTAGGTGTCTGTTACTGTAGCTACCTGGGGAGATACCTGGCAGATATAGCTAAGGTGAGGAATTGTAACTGGGGAGAATTTATAATAAGCCAAGAAGAACACCTGGGGGAAACCCAGCTGGTGCCTTTAGCCTAGCCACCTAGGGAGATTCCGGCAGACATAGGTAAGGTAAATGAATTTGTATTTAAAATGAGCTGAATGTATAGTATTCAACAGACTGTAAACTGCATTGGGGTAATTGATGAACAAGGAGAAAAGGCCCAAAAGTATTGGAATGAATGAGTGCTGAGCATCATTAATGTAATGAATCCCCCCCAAGACAAAAACAAAAATATCGAATGTCAAAAGAAGTTCAAGAAGAAGCGTGGGTCAAGAGGAGGCCTAAAAATGAGACTGAAAAGAAGTGGTTGCAAACATCTGCTTCCCACTATAACTTTGTCTAATGTTCAATCTCTTCAAAATAAGATGGATGAACTAACAGCCTTTGACCTTAATTAGAGCCAACAGATTGTGAGAAAGCAATGAAACAATGTGGTGGAGGACTGTGTGCTTTTGTGATGAACAGGTGGTCGTCTCTGAGTTCACTGTGAAAGAGAAAGTATACACCCATGATTATGAGCTGTTAACTGTGTCATTTCGACCCTTTTACCTGCCATGTGAATTCAACAAGGTAACTATTATCATGGTGTATGTACCAGGCCCTGATATTAAAACAGCTGCAGAGAAAATTACAGACCCCTACAAGGAAGTCATCAAAGGATCTCCTGATCATCCTGTTCTTATTATCGGTAATTTTAATCAATGTGATCTGTCATCCAGTCTTCCTACTTTACAACAGTACGTCACAGTGCCTACCCATCTTGATAGTACCATCCATTTATGCTATGGAAATATTCCTAATGCTTATCATTCAATTGCAAGACCTGCTCTTGGACATTCTGACCACAATGTAGTGCACCTACTTCCCAAATATAGACAAACATTGAAAACTGTCAAACCATGCATTAAATCATTACAGATATGGTCTCCTGATAATATAGATGAACTTAAGAACTGTTGTGAAATAACTGATTGGAGCATTTTCATAGAGATGTGTTCAGATCCACAGGAATTGGTTGATACCGTTTCCTGTTATGTGAAATTGTGCGAAAATGTTGTTAAGACCAAATCAGTCCGTGTATTTCCTACTAATAAGCCTTGGGTAGCTAAAGAGCTGAAAGAGTATCGAATGAAAAGAAAGACGCATTTCTTAAAGTAATAAGAAAGACTATAGGGAGAAAGAGAAAGAGTTCAGAAGTCAAGCTGGTATTGCCAATCGTAATTATAAATGTAAGGTTTAGGAAAGGTTTAAATCTGGTCATGCTAAATGTGCTTGGGACGGACTTAAAATCATGATGGGGAAGAAACAAGCTAAACAGCTTGTCCCTTTCTGTTCAGATCCATCTACCATGGCCAACGATCTGAATACATTTTATGCTCATTTTGATACTAAACTAACATTATTCTTTGGTTACGTTACTTTTTAAGTGATCACCACAACTCGTTAATGTAAGTAGTCACATTTCAGATGAGATTGTTTTAAACATTGGTGCCCCACGGGGTTGTGTGCTATCTCCAACCCTTTTCTCGAGCTACACTGATCACATGAGGTGTAATACTGCAATTACTTGTCTTTTTAAATTTGCTGACATGTCTCTTGTTGGCTTACTTAAAGATGAAGATTCCTTAGCTGGTTATTTTTGTAAGATTGGAATTTTAACAAACTGGTGTAAAGAAAGTTTCTTAGAAATGAATGTCAGTAAAACAAAAGAACTGGTTGTTGGCTGTAAATGTGATGAATTTTCACCTGTTTTAATCAATGACAATCCTGTTGACATAGTAACAGGCTTTAAATATTTAGGGTCTTTTATGGATGAAAAAGTATACTTCAATATGAACACAGATCATATCACAAAAAAAGCCCAACAGAGAATGTATCTCCTGAGGAAACTCAGATCCTTCAAAGTGTCCTTCAATTGGATTCTAGGACAACTGCCCCCCCCCCCCCCCCCAGGCAACTGCCCCCGGACAATTGCCCCCAAAGGACAACTGCCCCCAGACAATTGCCCGAAGGCCAACTGCCCTCCCAAACTACTGCCCCGAACGAAAAAAAGCTAGTATTACAGATGAACGGGTTTGTCATTCATTAAAAAGTCACCATCGGCAACTTACCGCCACAATTTGCATACATAATACTCACTACATTCACATATTTTACTCTATTGTCATCTGTGATAATTGTTACGTCATTCATAAAAGTCGGCATGATGATTTAACTTACCGCCGTAATTCACATAATTTTCTGGAACATTCTTCTCCTCTTTTCAACCAGTTAACAATTCTCGACGTGTTTAAGTTACACAAGTATTTAGTAGGTGTTTTTGTTTACGATTTAATACACAATAATTTACCACACTCTATAACCGATTATTGCACGCTGTTGAATTATGAATACAATACACGACAGAAGGCTCAGGGCAATTTATGTATTCCTCCAGTGAAGACATCAGTTGGACAACAATCATATACAAGTGTAACTACATTGAACGACATCAAATACAATATCAGGAAGGAACCAACACGACATAGTTTCAAGTGGTTACTTTTTTTGTCCTTTAATACTTTTTTATTATTTGTAATTTAAATATACATCACAATGAAAACAATCACAGACAAAGGGAAAAAAAGGACTATGACAATAGACAAAGCGGACATAAAGACAAACACAACAGATGTGCGAGTTCACATGTTCATAAAACTAGAGGCATAAATCTATTCCATTTTGATTTAAAGTTTTTGTCACTCATGACTTTTTGTTCAATTATCACCACTTCCTTAACTTTCTGAATAAAATAATGTATAGTTAGTCTGACTCTTGTATAGCGGCTAGCGCACAATTGATATTTGCCGAGGAGAATTAAATGGTTCAGCGCAGTCATACTACTCGGAAGGCCAAACATCACTGACTTACAAGATAACTTAACATAATAATTTGTTAATTTCCTTTTTATAAGAGATTCTAGCTCTTTCCAAAAGAGCTTTGCAATCTCGCAGTGCCAGAAAAGATGTTCAAGGGTTTCTTGTTGACCACAACTATTACAGTCGTGATTATTTTGTATCCTAATTTGGAAGAGATAAACATTAGTGGCCAAAATATGATGGAGGACCTTAAATTGGAAAACACGAAGTTTTTCTTCATTTGTAGTTTTGTAGGGTAGAGCCCAGACTTGTTTCCAGTCTATAATATTGTCGTTTTCTTTAACATAGTCCATACTGCTAAATGTCTCCTCCGAAATAGGGCTACTGAATTTTTTGTCCAGTAAAAGCTTATAGAAGTTCTTTGTTTTACTTTTTCCGACACTGACGGCAATTCGTTCTTTAACATTCGTTTCTGATACATAGCTACCATCAAGAATAAGATCTTTCCAACTTTTAGGTATAGCATGAATAAGACCTACGTAAGTAACAAAATCAGTAGACACTCCATATTTGTTTATGAAATTTTCATACGTCAGAAATTTACCCTGTTCATCTAACAAGTCTTTTACTTAGTGTATCCCTTCATTTAACCAATTCTTGTAGCAGACGGATTTACCATCTACTAAAATATATTTATTGTTCCAGAGTATTTCTGAGGTAGCCTCTAGCAAATCAATCGGAGCACTGTAATTGCTTATCTCTGTCAAAAATACAAGAATGTCCTTATAAAATTGTGGAAAATCAATTGTCATCTTGTGGACAAGTGCAAAGTGGTTACTTAAAATGGATTTACTAAAAGAATATATCAATCAATCGATGCAATTTGTATAGCGCCAATTCCACTATGACAAGAGTTCAAAGGCGCTGTACAGTCAAAATGTTTTAGAAAACAGGTAAGTCATTAAGTGTTTTTTAAATGTGCTAATTGTAACTTGTTCGCGAATTTCAATATAGCATAGTTGGCATTCTTTACCAAACTCTCATCACTTGTAAAATGACTGGGATTTGGGTGGGGGTGGGGGAGGGAGAGTGTTCAGTAACACCTGTGAATGTTTAACTATTATTAACTCGGTGAGTATCAATCTGCTAAGACAGTGCTCTATACCGCAGTGGCAGAGCGTAATAGTTCAAGCCAAAGTAAAAGAATACTAAGTTATGTAACTGTCTGTGATAATTGTTACGTCATTCATAAAAGTCGGCATGATGATTTAACTTACCGCCGTAATTCACATAATTTTCTGGAACATTCTTCTCCTACGAAACGAGTTCAAGCCAAAGTAAAAGAATACTAAGTTATGTAACTGTCGCGTGAAGGACACATGTCCCCTGGACGGGAAATGTTTACAAAAGAGCGTGGTATACCAGGCAACAGTTCAGCGTAAAGACACCAATATCCGCGAAACGTATGTCAGACTTACTGAAAACGAGTTCAAGACACGGTACAGGAACCACACAGCTTCATTCCGCAACAATTTGTCAAGAAACTCAACAGAACTAAGTAAGTATGTATGGTTTCTTAAGGATAAAGAAATTGATTACGACATCACATGGAAAATTATCGCACGCGCCAGTCAGAGATGTAATCTCTGCATAACTGAAAAGTATATTATAATTTGTCAACCTCATCGTTGCACTCTAAATAAACGGAATGAACTTGTGTCGTCGTGTAGGCATAGACATAAATCATTATTGCAGAACAATTAACTATGCAAATACGCTATGTTACTAGGTAGATATTCCCTGTTAGGAACTTTAGAATAATAGATTTTAACGGTAAGGAAACGCAGATACTATATTCCATTCTACCCCTGATGAGTGAGGAATACACACCTCACGAAACAGTTCTGTAGGGTCTATAGCATATAATTTGGTTCAAATTTTCAAAACCTGTATATATACATATGAATCGTATGAAACGACCCAGTTTGCTAAATCTTTCTGTTTCATATAGACATTATATATATATATATATATATATATATATATATATATATATATATATATATATATATATATATATATATATATATATATATATATATATATATATATATATATATATATATATATATATATATATATATATATATATATATATATATATATAATGTCTATATGAAACAGAAAGATTTAGCAAACTGGGTCGTTTCATACGAATGCGAGAGGCGTCGACATTTCAACTGTAAGGCCAAAGTAAAAGTTTGTGACGATGAAATAATTGGTATGGTAAATGAACACATCCATGCTGCAGATGTTCAACGCATAGAAGTTCTTAGAGTCAAGCAGCAAGTTAAGAGGAAGGTGACTGAAACAGAGGAGACAGCACAACAAATCATCACCCAGGTTGCAGAGACTATATATAATGAATGACAAACCCATTCATCTGTAATACTAGCCTTTTTTCCGTTTAGGGGCAGTTGTCCCTCGGGGGCAGTTGTCCGGGGGAGGGGGGGGGGGAGAGTTGTCCACCGGGGGCAGTTGTCCAGGGGCAATTGTCCGGAGGGCAGTTGTCCTGTTACCCTTCAATTGGTGTATAGATCTCTCATTGAGCGTGTGCTGTCCTTTAATATTGCACTTTGGTATGGCAATTTGACAGTAAAGAACAGAAGTAAGCTTTCTCGCATTGTCAACATCGCTGAAAAAGTCATCGGTAGCAAGCAATCTTCTCTTTGTCACTTGCATCAGTTGTCAGTAAAAAGAAGGGCATCAAAAATAGTTAATGACCGGACACCAGAAACTTCCCTCTGGACGTCATTACAGGGTTCCATTTGCAAAAAAGAACTTGAATGTTTAAAAATTCATTCTTACCATCAGCAGTGACCATTTTGAACACAATGTGACAGCCTCAAGTGAACGTTTATGTCATTATGTAAATATACTATTTCTGTTTTCATTGCTGTAAATTATGTGTATTTTTGTAACATTTGCTAACGAGTCTGCTGAAGACAACTTTCTTTGTTTTTATATGCAGACAATAAAGTTTGAATTGAATTGAATTGAATTGAAGACAGTGTCAGTTATCAGGGAATAGTGTAGACCAACAAAGGTAGACTAAAAGACTGATAAGCCTTCAGATGCAACATAAAATACACTATGTGTTAGTAATGCTGAGTTGAGCTTGCTGAATGTGTTGTTTAGCAATTATCCATATATATAGACAAATTTACAGTGTTCTCTGTACCAGGCTTGAACTAAACTGAGGCTTTCAACATGTGTTTGCTAATGTGAATAAAGGATTCTAAATGGGAAAATTATGCATAGCACTTAATTAGTCTTCATATCATTGACTGCAAGATAACCACAGTTCTACATGTATTTGACCACATAGTAAACAATCTGACTAATTCCTGTGATGTCATTACATAATGTTCTGAAATGACGTACATGTACATGTACATCCCAAATGAGCTGTGTGAATATTTGATACATTTCTTGTGTAAATGTGCGTTTGTCAGCAAATCTGCAGAGGAATGAACTCTCCAGGCTTACGAAAAATATTCTGTATAAACTAAAATTAATACAATTTGTTTATTCATATATTTTGGGTGGTTAATTGCTGTTGCAGAAGAAATTTATCACATTTCTTGCTTTGCTTATTTCAATAAAAAATTTACTGAAAATGAAATGGATCAAATACACAAGTAGTGATGTAAAATATTGTAACAATACAAACTTTGATTTTGAGCCGTGTCAATGGTATTTACAAATTCTGATATCTAGTTGCAATCGTGTTGCTTGACATTTTTGTTTTGTATCTGGATTCACTAAAGCAAACAGGAAATACACTTAGAGATAGAAAGACCTCTTACTCCACCTAAAAGAAATTTGATAACTTCTTTGTCAAAGTGGTAATAGTATAAACAGTCAAAATAAAATGGTAGTTATTAAAATGCTAGCTCTGGATGTATATGCTACAAAGTTCAACACGTCTTCAAGATGTGTCGAACCTCATAGCACATACATCCAGGGCTACTAAAATGCATATATAGCCTATGTAGGCCCAACAATATTACATAATTATATGTTCACCATTAAAATATATCACATTATGATAAAAATTCAGTTATTGCTGTAATCCCTGAAACAAAGGAGTAGATATGTAAATGGAGAAAAGTGAATATAAAATATAAACAATAAATAAAGTCTCATGCAGGTCACCCTTGTGTGTCATTCCCATCAAAAGGTAACAAATTCACACGATGAGACTTAAATTTCTTTCAAAGGGCAACATGCGAGAAGGCCATTAAAAAAATGAAGAAATGGTTTCATTGCTGTTATCAAACTATGTCCCTGCACATTTCCAGTAAAATTTCATTTCGTTCTTATTTTAACCTGTCAAACCATGGATGTAGTACTAGTATGGTTCAAACACATGTCGCACCATTCACTGCATGTACTCGTACTCTTACAAGTTTGACTGTCAACAATGGACTCTTTGAGAAAGGAATGTTTTAAATTAGCATTAGATGTCAAAATATACAATCATGAAGTCTTAGCTGAGTCTAAAATTTGGCACACAGAAAGCATGGGGTACACCAGCAATAACTGTGCATGTGAATGACTGTATCAAGCAGAAGCAGAGAAAACGCATACAAAAACCTGGTCCAGTCAGAACTAGATTTAGAAGGAACACAATGTTGCTCAGCACGATTCATCACACACAATTACAATCCTAGAGCCAGTGTCAAAGACTTGCTGCATAATTTACAATGGGAACCACTTGAAAATCGAAGAACCAAACTCAGACTAACGACTATTTACAAGGAAGTTCACACAGATCTAGAAGACAAAGTACCGGTCCACACATTCTGAACGAACCACCACTCAATAAAAACTGCTACCAATATTCCCTGTATCCAAGAACCATCCGCGAATGGAATTTGCTACCGCCCACTATCCATGCTGCCAAGAACATTAATGCCTTCAAAACATTTGCTACAACAAGTTAACTTACAAGACCTGATAACCAGAGCTCACCATAAACTGTGAACATTTAACAGGACATCATTTCCACACTGACCTGTGCACGATAACCACAAGGTGTTTTGCACGGTATCATGCAGAAGCAGACTGGGTACACCATATTACACATATATGCCATAAATTATGTGACTGTACGTCTGCGTTTGTACACCAGAAACTACGGCAATATCGTACGTGGTATGGCCAATATTTAATTCAGCCACCACCATGACTGGCAAGATTTAGCACTATTGACAGGCAAATTTTGGGCTTCCACAAGGAAGGTTTTGTATTAGGGGTTGAAAAGTCTGTGTGTGTGTGTGTCGTATCACCATTTTCTAAAAAAAAACAGCTGGCTGAATTCAAACGAAATTTGGTAAATGAGTTCCGTAGGGTAATGGCAAGAACTGATTAGGTTTTGGTAAAAATCCCATGAATATTAATGAGCAATTTATGTAATTTATGGTTTTCAGTAATTAGCCTATATCTCAAGAATGCAAGCTTCAAATTCATTACAACTTGGTACACACATTTGCAATACCAAAGCGCATCAGTCCTAAAATATTATCAATTTAGCTTGTAGTTTTAATAAGATATTGGGATATTTCGGTAATTAGATGCAGTGGCCACACAAAAGAAAGTTGTTGTTTTTGGTCAAGAAACTTTGCCTAAAATGGTGTGACAATGCGAACTTTTTTGTTAATTGTTCATGATTAGTTCTGCAGTTGTCTTCTCTGAAGCAGCAATTAATGTAGGGAGAGTTATTTTGTGTTTTCCCATGGATCTGCAGTCTGCATTGGCTGGACAAGCATTAGAAAAAAGAAGATCGACACGGGGTGCAAACTCACCAGAAAACAATTCTTTTTTTTCTTGACCATAAAATAAGTTTACAATGGGTGCGAAGTTCACAAACAGGTGAAATATTTATCATCAATAATATTTATCGTTTCAATTTCATCAAATATGGACAGTTTCAAATTTCACACACTAATGCGCAGATGAATAAAGAGAAATCATGGCTTTTTAGATTTTCGATTAGAAGTTTAGGAAGTATTATATTGACCTCGAACCATCTCCTTTTTTACCATGTTCTTTCCTGATTTCTCTCGATAGCAAACTACTGCTGTTTATTGCAAGGCTTGTAATCATTTATCTCGGTATCTCAGGAAATAAATACACTCACGTATTTATCAAGCCTATGAAGAAAATTTCACAGCAATGTATCTATATAATTAGTGTACAATAAGGGTGCGCCACTCAACAAAATTTCACAGCAATGTATTAATTAGTGTACAGTGAGGGTGCACCACTCAACAAAATCTTGACAATTTTCCCATAGTGATTAAAGGTGTGTGAAATAGTCTACATGCAACAAGTAGACAAACTGTCTTGTAAACTCATTGTGGGACAGAAGGAAGTTCAACACGCAAATTTTGTTTATTATTTGCTATGGAAACGAGTATGCATATCACAGGTATGTAGGGGATCACAAAAGCCGAGTGAAGTCGAAGATAGCAAGCTTTCCTGTGCTGAGGAGGCGGGCATTTGAACACCATTTTTGACAACTAACTTTCATTGGGACTTGAAAAATCACAGATTTAGAGCTAAATTTCTTGCATAAATCATGAAATTGCAAGACTACCCATACGGAAGGCATTCAGTTTAAATCTGGTATGAATAGAATGATGAAATAGTTTGACTCACAGTAGTATCAACATACGTACCTCAGAATAAATGCATGTAATGACTGTCCATCTTCTTAATTAAGTAGGTCAACATTGTCAATATTTTTCGGCTTCAGAAAGTGTAAAAATAAGATTCAACTTCTCTATCCTTTGGGATAGTGATCATATATATTATACCGATCCCATGACCAGCATTTCACGATAATTTCAATGTTTGTAAGCAAATTTTATATACGAGAACCGACCGTAAGGTCAAGGCCCTGGCATTCAATACACGCTGATAAACTATGACAGATTGCTTTGTTTGTCGTAGGCTGTGACACGTGCAAGTGCACATGGCGGAATTACACTCATTTATTGGTCAATGGAATCTGTCAATCAATCTCAACGATCGGTCAATTGAGTTGAAACTTGTAGTGTGGATGTTTTGGGATGAGTAGATATAAGTTAGTTTAAGACAAGCTGATTGTGTTGTTAATATGCAAATTAGGAGTGAAAATAGAATTTTGTAAAAAAATGCTTTGAAATTCTCCAAAACTACTGGGCCAATTGAGTTGAAATTTCTTGTGTAAGTTCTGGGGATGAGCAGGTATAAGTTAGTTCAAGACAAGTTGATTGTGTCATTAATATGCAAATTAGGAGTAAAAATAGAATTGTTGTAAAATGGTGACTATGATATAGAACTTAGAAGTACAATATTTTACTAACTTTCTGTGTGGAATGTGTTCTATAGTGTGTGTGAGTCATCATATGAAACCACTAACCACTTTATTACTTCGCTAAAACAAAACTGCATAGTGGAAGAGCTGAACAACAGAACCACTTCCAGACGTTCCAAAAAGACAAAAAAAAAAGAACAAAAAACAGCATAGCTTTTTAATTCCAAAACTACAGAGCAGATTCAGCTGAAATTTAATGGGGATGCATTTGGGGTGTGTAGATGAAGAAACATTGAGCATATAATGATCTCATCAGCAATATGCAAATTAGGTGTACAAATGTGAACTTTGGTCAAAAATTTATAACTCAAAATTTATAACTCATTTCAGTCAATGAGACTGAAATGTGTTGTTTAAATCATTATTTACTACATAACTCAAAAACTGTAATACATGGAGACTCCATTCAAGTGTATACCCCATATAATCAGATGCAAGCTATCTTTTTTGAGACCTTGCCTTGACCTTCAGGGCTAATTATCAAATGCAAGCCAATGCCTGCCTGTCACAGGTACATAGTAGTGTATACATGTTGCAATTTTCTTTTTAATAAGTTTTAGAAGTAATATTGAGAAGAGAAGTATACACAAGTATTATATTTGGTGCTCCTGTAATTTTTAGCACAACTGAACTGAGGTTCAGTAGTGCTATAGGCATCGCCCAGTGTCGGTCTGTCTGTGTGTATGTGTGTGTGTCAACAACTTAAAGGTGATTCAAAATGCTCACATTCACTATCGCTAATTTGCTAGACTACATGTTTGTGAAATGCATTCTGGTTTTAAAACTTTTCAAAAGCGTCTGCAAACACCTTAAAATGACCTTTTTTCAGTCACTTCCCTTCGGATTTACTTCGAGAGTTTTCGGGTATTTCCGGTCCCACCTAGACCACGGGATTTTATGACGTCATAAGGGGTACACGTTAGCACTAAGCCTATGACGAGCGTAGTCACTAGGTGAACAAAACTCAACAGCATTGTGAAAAAATACATTGCTGGTGGTTGTAATAGACATCAGTAAACAAAAACTACACTCTACATGTCTTATTAACCAACATTTACCGATATTTACTCACACTTTCTGACTAATTGGCAGTGTCTGTGGGTATAAATGCTAAAATATTATCTCCCCATATTATGGCAAAATAAATCAAAACGGCTAGTCTAGATATATATAAACACTTGTAATGTTGCGTGTTTCACATTCATTGACTTTTATTTATCTGATTTTTTAGCACAACTGAACTTGTTCAGTAGTGCTATAGGGATCGCCCGGCGTCTGTCTGTCTGTCTGTGTGTGTGTGTGTGTGTGTGTGTGTGTGTAAACAACTTAAAGTCAAAAACTGCTGAACCGATCGCCATGATATTTGGTGGGTCCATTACCTTGGGTGTCTAGTTGGGAAATTGTTCAAATCGAAATGATCGCATCACAGGTGTGTGATTTGGGTCAAAAAATGTGATTTTTGGTCAAAAAACTTAAACTCAAAAACTACTGGGCAGATTGGTGCGAAATTTGGTGGGAACATTCTTAAGGGGGTGTAAAGTAAGATTTGTTCATGACGGGATGATTCCATCAGTGATATGCAAATTAGGGCTAAAAATGTGTCTTTTTGGTTAAAAATCTATAATTCCAAAACTACTGAGCAGATTGGGCTGAAATTTAATGGGAATGCATCTTGGGGTGTATGGACGAAGATATATTAAGCATACAATGATTCCATGAGTGATATGCAAATTAGGTGTAAGAATGTTCATTTTTGGTCAAAAATTTATATCTCATAAAGTACTTGGTCAATGAGTCTGAAACTTGGCGAGATGTTTCTGAAACTATTATTCTGCAGATTTTCTTCAAAATATTTTGACGAAATTGGCCCTAGCGACCATGACCACGCCCTTTAGCAACAACCAAATGGCAGTATATTTTGGTCAAATAACAATATCATCTGGTAGGCAAGTGAGTAAACATTCAAAAAATGTATGCAAATACCCTAGCAACCATGACCACGCCCATAGCAACAGCCAAACGGTGGTGTATTTCACAAAGATAACAACAGGGTTTAATAGACAATTGAATAAATATTCAAAAAATGTATGTAAATTTGCATAGCAACAAGACCACGCCCATAGCAACAGCAAAATAATCACGTATATTGCAAAGATAACAACAGGAATAGAAAGACAAATGAATAAACATTCAAAAAATGTATGCAAATACCCTAGTAACCATAACCACGTCCATAGCAACAGCCAAATGGTGGTGTATTTCACAAAGATAACAATGGGGTTTAATAGACAATTGAATAAACATTCAAAAAATGTATGTAAATTTGCCTAGCAACAAGACCAAGCCCATAGCAACAGCCAAATGATCACGTGTATTGCAAAGACAATATCAGGAATTCATACACAAGTGAACAAAAACATACATAAATGTATGCAAATATATCTAACAACATGACCACGCCCATAGCAACAGCCAAATGATAGCATTTATCGTAAAGATAGCAACATGGTTGGATAGGCAACTAGATAGTTATTCAGCAAATGAACACCTATTGTTAGTATGGACTAGCATATAGATAAACATTTTTAAAAACTGTACAGTTGTGCTACAACGCCATTGGCGGTATTTTTATTATTTGCCGACAAGAAGCATTAAGATACCGTCGTGACATTTGACGGCATCCCCGGGCCAAGGACGGCATATTTTAGCCCAATCGTACTCGCGTCGCCTTTTGAACAGTGCATTTAACAACAAAGTAAACATATTTCATCTCGAATAAATATACTAGCTATTAGAATACCAATGGGAAACTTCAAGAAGGCGTATCGGGACATGTGCCACAATATATTTGTTGGTCCCATAATACACTAATTGATTCGATGTGCTCCCAGCATATGGAAGTACGCTCTGAGTCATTGCATCATGTAAATGGAACTGTGACCGACCTAATTTTGTTGTCCATATATAAAATGAGACTGACCTGTAAATTTTTCACAGTTTTCGTTGTGGTCTTGTATTGTAACATGTTTGGCTTGTGAACACAAGTTTACATCTATTATTGTCTAGGGCGTAATACTCTAGTCCGAGTCTGAAACCCATATAAAACCTAAGAAACTCGCATTCGGATCGGACAGAACAGAAGTAGGTCTCATCGACTTGTTGGGGACTCGAATTATTGCTTGTTTTTATCACGGTATACAGGTGATTATTATATATCGGTAGAGGGGTAGTGTTGTCAAGTTTTGTGCAGTCACCGCGGCCGCGGCAGTAAGCTTATACTAGGATAGTTCTGCCGATCAAAGCTGAAGCAGTGTATGTACAATGTACGTATGGAATCGGGAGAGCACAGCGCACATTCGTGTCGGGTTAAATTTATCCACGTGTTGATGTAATCCATATTTATCAATCAGATATATTGTAAAATTCTTCAAGTCGTACAGAAATAACGTCTCTAACTTCAAAACAAACCCTGAGAAACGGGACCGGACGTGGCTAGCCAAGTATCTAGTTGCAGGCTTTCTTTCATAACCATGTGCTGGGGTCACGACCTTGATTGCCGACGTCAATATTGTCCAATCATATTTAATATCATGAACACATCGCGATATTTGATTTGTTGGTTTCCTAAACTGTATACTTCGAATACCATGATTCGTTACAGAATTCTTCTAATGAATAATAAATATGCCGCTTGTTGCATTAAATTAAGTGATATCGCCACAAGGGAAACCATACAAGTTTTCTTCCAGACGAGTTGCTAAAGTCATGTAAATGACAACACTAAACTCACGAAATTTCCTCAATTCTTTACAAGTTTATTGCTGATAATATGGCAATCTAATAGCTAGTATATTTATTCAAGATAAATATGTTTACTTTGTTGCTAAATGTGCCGTTCAAAAGGCGACATCAGTGAGTATAGTCGAGTATAGTGGGCTATAATATGCCATGCCTGTCGAAGATATTGTAATGCTTCTCCTCGGCAAATAATAAAAAAAATCAGATAAATAAATTGAAACACGCGAGCGACATTACAAGTGTTTATGTATATCTACACTGTAGTCTAGCCATTTTGATTTATTTTGCCATAATATGGGGAGATAATATTTTAGCATTTATACCCACAGACACTGCCAATTAGTGAGAAAGTGTGAGTAAATATCGGTAAATGTTGGTTAATAAGTAAATCCGAAGGGAAGTGACTGAAAAAAGGTCATTTTAAGGTGTTTGCAGACGCTTTTGAAAAATTTTAAAACCAGAATGCATTTCACAAACATGTCGTCTAGCAAATTAGCGATAGTGAATCTGAGCATTTTGAATCACCTTTAAAGTCAAAAACTGCTGGACCGATTGCTTTGATATGTGGTCATATTACTTCTGGTGTCTAGTTGGGAAATTGTTCGAATGAAATTGATTGCATCAGAGATGTGGGTTTTGGGTCAAAAAATGTGATTTTTGGTCAAAAAACTTAAACTCAGAAACTACTGGGCAGATTGGTGCAAAATTTGATAGGAACATTCTTAAGGGCGCGTAAAGTAAGATTTGTTCATGACATGATGATTCCATCAGTATTATGCAAATTAGGGCTAAAAATGTTTCTTTTTTGTTAAAACCTATAATTCCAAAACTACTGAGCAGATTGGGTTGGAATTTAATGGGAATGTATCTAGGGATGTATGGACAAAGAAATATTAAGCATACAATGATTCCATGATTGATATGCAAATTAGGTGTAAGAATGTTCATTTTTGGTCAAAAATGTTTATCTCACAAAGTACTTGATCAATGAGTCTGAAACTCAGTGAGATGTTTCTGAAAGTGTTATTCTGCAGATTGGCCCTAGCAACCATGACCATGCCCTTAGCAACAACCAAATGGCAGTATATTTTGGTTAAATAACAACATCATCTGGTAGGCAAGTGAGTAAACATTCAAAAAAATGTATGCAAATACCCTAGCAACCATGACCACGCCCATAGCAACAGCCAAACGGTGGTGTATTTCACAAAGATAACAGGGTTTAATAGACAATAGAATAAACATTCACAAAATGTATGTAAATTTGCCTAGTAACAAGACCACACACATAGCAACAGCCAAATGATCACATATATTGCGAAGATAACAGGGATTTATACACAATTGAATAAACATTTTAAAAATGTAGTAAATATGCCTAGCAACAAGACCACGCCCATAGCAACAGCCAAATGATCACGTATATTGCAAAGATAATATCAGGAATTCATACACAAGTAAACAAAAACATACACAAATGTATGCAAATATATCTAACAACATGACCACACGCCCATAGCAACAGCCAAATGGTAGCATATATCGTAAAGATAGCAACATGGTTGGATAGGCAACTTTATAGTCACTCATCAAATGAACACCTATCGTTGGCATGGACTAGCATATGGATAAACATTTTTAAAAACTGTACAGTTGTGCTACAACACCATTGGCGGTATTTTTACTGAATGGCAGCCATATTTGTAGTAAAAATCAGTAGAAAAAATAATATTAATCATATAACACAAAAACTTCAATACATATACTCTATTCAAGTGTCTAACCCCATGTAATCACATGCAAGTTTTCTTGTATGAGTGACCGTTGACCTTTTCATTGACCTACAGGGAAGACCATCAAGATTAATTAAGCTATTACTTACAGATTGCAGACACTTTGTAGCAATTATGTGTGGCTAATGTCTTTTAGATCATGTCTATAGATAATGCCAAACCAAATAAACAGATGTAGAGATACTAGAGATACATTCATAGATAATTACAATTGATTAGAGTACATCGTATTTATAGACTGTGTTTGATAGGTCTAGTCAATTATTATGAGTACATAATGTATAGACCGTGTTTGATAGGTCTAGTCAATTATTATGAGTACATAATGTATAGACCGTGTTTGATAGGTCTAGTCAATTATTATGAGTACATAATGTATAGACCGTGTTTGATAGGTCTAGTCAATTATTATGAGTACATAATGTACTTATAGACCGTGTTTGATAGGTCTAGTCAATTATTATGAGTACATAATGTGTAGACCGTGTTTGATAGGACTAGCCAATTATTATGAGTACATAATGTATAGACCGTGTTTGATAGGTCTAGTCAATTATTATGAGTACATAATGTATAGACCGTGTTTGATAGGTCTAGTCAATTATTATGAGTACATAATGTATAGACCGTGTTTGATAGGACTAGCCAATTATTATGAGTACATAATGTATAGACCGTGTTTGATAGGACTAGCCAATTATTATGAGTACATAATGTATAGACCGTGTTTGATAGGTCTAGTCAATTATTATGAGTACATAATGTATAGACCGTGTTTGATAGGTCTAGTCAATTATTATGAGTACATAATGTATAGACCGTGTTTGATAGGTCTAGTCAATTATTATGAGTACATAATGTACTTATAGACCGTGTTTGATAGGTCTAGTCAATTATTATGAGTACATAATGTATAGACCGTGTTTGATAGGTCTAGTCAATTATTATGAGTACATAATGTGTAGACCGTGTTTGATAGGACTAGCCAATTATTATGAGTACATAATGTGTAGACCGTGTTTGATAGGTCTAGTCAATTATTATGAGTACATAATGTATAGACCGTGTTTGATAGGTCTAGTCAATTATTATGAGTACATAATGTGTAGACCGTGTTTGATAGGTCTAGTCAATTATTATGAGTACATAATGTGTAGACCGTGTTTGATAGGACTAGCCAATTATTATGAGTACATAATGTGTAGACCGTGTTTGATAGGTCTAGTCAATTATTATGAGTACATAATGTGTAGACCGTGTTTGATAGGTCTACAGTATAGTCATCTCAATTTGAAATGGCATAATTTGTCATTTAATGATCAAGGATGTTGTATAAAAATGATATTGTAATGTGTATTATGGCAATGAAATACTGATTAATAATGTAGATTTGTATATTTGCCATATTTTATTGTGCTTGTAAACCTAGTACCTTTACTCTCCTCGTACAAAACAAACCCTTTATATTCCCTCAACTTCCTTGAAGCATACAGTCCAGTCTGTCCCTTCAATCCTTCACATAACACACCTGTCCTAAAAGGGTCCCATTTATACAGCTTGGTTGACTGGGGCACATTGATGTGGTTTAATCCTGAATTAGGCAACATAGAGGATTCTAACAGCAATATGTATACTAAGGTTCCAAGCCTGCCTTCTAACTATTTGACCATCATGAATGACTCTAAAAGTAGAAGTTTGCAGATTACAACTCTATATATGTCTTATAATTTGCAGTGCATTAGATGCCTTTATCTGGGATTCTGCTGTGCTAGACTATGTAGCTTCCAATGACTGCAATCTCGTCACTGTTGGTGAATTATTTGGTAGATGTGGTTTTGGACTTGGCTTCCAGAAAGGCAGTCCCTGGACAGAGAAAATATCACTGGAAGTACTGAGTTTTCACGAAAGTGGTGTGATGGAAGGATTGGATGGAGAATGGATTAGTAGCAAACATTGTAAACTAAGTGACAACCAACCAGCAACACTTGGCTTATCAAATATGGCAGGTTAGTGTACACTTGCTTGACTTCATATTGGGTTATATGCCTTTGGTGCAACGATATAATCAGCACACTCATAGTGGAATACAGAATACTTATAGATTTACCGGGTACTGTCAATGACAGATTATAATTGACTGTACTTATAGATGTACTGTCAATGACAGATTATAATTGACTGTATTTATAGATGTACTGTCAATGACAGATTATAATTGACTGTATTTATAGATGTACTGTCAATGACAGATTATAATTGACTGTACTTATAGATGTACTGTCAATGACAGATTATAATTGACTGTACTTATAGATGTACTGTCAATGACAGATTATAATTGATTGTACTTATAGATGTACTGTCAATGACAGATTATAATTGACTGTATTTATAGATGTACTGTCAATGACAGATTATAATTGACTGTACTTATAGATGTACTGTCAATGGCAGATTATAATTGACTGTACTTATAGATGTACTGTCAATGACAGATTATAATTGACTGTACGTATAGATGTACTGTCAATGACAGATTATAATTGACCAATGACTAATGTAAACAAACTATAGACACTTACCAATGACCAATGTAAACAAACTATAGACACTTACCAATAACCAATATAATCAAACTATAGACACATACCAATGATCTATGTAATCAAACTATAGACACATACCAATGATCTATGTAATCAAACTATAGACACATACCAATGACCAATGTAAACAAACTATAGACACATATCAATGATCTATGTAAACAAACTATAGACACATACCAATGATCTATGTAAACAAACTATAGACACATACCAATGACCAATGTAAGCAAACTATAGACACTTACCAATGACCAATGTAAACAAACTATAGACACATACGAATGACCAATGTAAGCAAACTATAGACACATACAAGTGACCAATGTAAACAAACTATAGACACATACCAATGACCTATGTAAACAAACTATAGACACATACAAGTGACCAATGTAAACAAACTATAGACACATACCAATGACCTATGTAAACAAACTATAGACACATACAAGTGACCAGTGTAAACAAACTATTGACACATACCAATGACCAATGTAAGCAAACAATAGACACATACCAATGATCTATGTAAACAAACTATAGACACATACCAATGACCTTTATAAACAAACTATAGACACATACCAATGACCTATATAAACAAACTATAGACACATACAAGTGACCAATGTAAACAAACTATTGACACATACAAGTGACCTATGTAAACAAGCTATAGACACAAGTGACCTATGATTAGTCAAATAGAATATACCTGGTATATCAAAAGGTTAGATTAATTTTCATGGTATTTTTACCCCAACTATACCCAAAACTGTTTGTTTCAATTGTCAGGTGTATTCATTCTGGTAGCAGGAGGTATTGTGATGGGTGTACCCCTTATCTTTGTAGAGATTTTCTACAAGCATCATATGGAAACCAAAGAAAAACAAATGCAGCTGGCTAGAATGGCAGCACAACGATGGAGAGGAACAGTACAGGTATGTACATCTAGATAGTACAACAGCACTGTGGTATGGAGAAACAATACAGGTATGTACATATACAGCTAAATAGACTAACAACACAGTGGTAGAGACTCAGGAACAGTACAGGTATGTACATACAGCTAAATAGACTAACAACACAGTGGTAGAGACTCGGAGGAACAATACAGGTATGTACATACAGCTAAATAGACTAACAACATAGTGGTAGAGACTCAGGAACAGTACAGGTATGTACATGTACAGCTAAATAGACTAACAACATAGTGGTAGAGACTCAGGAACAGTACAGGTATGTACATGTACAGCTAAATAGACTAACAACATAGTGGTAGAGACTCAGGAACAATACAGGTATGTACATACAGCTAAATAGACTAACAACACAGTGGTAGAGACTCAGGAACAATACAGGTATGTACATACAGCTAAATAGACTAACAACACAGTGGTAGAGACTCAGGGACAGTACAGGTATGTACATGTACAGCTAAATAGACTAACAACACAGTGGTAGAGACTCGGAGGAACAGTACAGGTAAAAATATGTGTACAGCTAGAAAGAATAACAGCACAATGGTTGAGAGGAAAAGTACAGGTATGTGTAACTAATTACAGCACAGTGGTATGACAGTATTAAGATTAAACATATACCTTTTTAGCTCCGCTGTAAGGAGGTATAAGGAGGTTTAGAGTAGAGTGAATCATAGGTGTCCGTCAAACTTTTATATTCTCATCATCTTCTCCGAAAGTAACAGCCAGAATACTTCGATATTTGGTGTGCGTGTTCCCTGGGGGAAGGCTATTCAGATTTTTCATGCCAAGTTGATCTGTGCCATTTTCAATTTTTTATGATTTTTTTCATAAAATGACATTTTCATCATCTCTTTAAATACTTCTTGTCAGATTGCTTTGATATCTGGTGTGTTGATGCACAGAGGGTAGCTTACTTAGATTTGTTAATTTCAAGTCAGCACGTCTTCTTTTCTATTTTTTATGATTTTTTTTTTTGTAATTTAAAAAAAATGAATATGATAATGTTAATGAGCATTATGACCGACGCCATATTGGAAATCAGTCCGCGAGACTTTAGGTAAACTGCAACTTTTCAAAAGACACTATTGACGTCAAACAAGCAATGTAATATGTGCTATAGTCTTAATTCTACGCATTGTGCACCCAAATGACAAATATTTGTTCGAAAAAGGGTTGTAAACTTCAAATCCAAATTCTCCACCCCTCCTACAGAATGGTTCATTCCAGTATACGCACCTCACGATCAAGTGAGAAGTCGTGCATGCCTGAACTGAAGTGTATGGAACGATTTTTGACAGAGTCAGTCGTCAATAAAAACGATAATACTCTTTCTAAAATTACCACATTTTGAAGGGGAAAGTACTTTGTGGTTCATTTATGGAGTTTTGTTTTTGTATGATCAATATTGGTGGCAAAATTACAGCGTCAAAATTACCGATGTGGTAATGCACGACAATCCCAAGTACCCGGATGCTCGAGGGACTAACCCGGAAGCAAGTCGTTGTCAGCCATACGTTACAGTGCAGTGGTAACATCGTCCGAGAAATCGCTGCGTTCAGAGTGTCATTATTCACAGAATTGTTGTTTTCGAGTGAAAACCTGTCTTGAATTGTATAACTCTAACAAATGAAGACATGTCAAGTTATATTTTGAAAGTTGTATCGCTAGTTTGAGACGATTTTCTCACGTACTATCGGGGCTTACTTTGACTTGGACCCTACTCAAGTTCATCGGGAAGTTTAGCCAGTCTGATAATTCTTCTGGTTTAGTTTACAACACTTTTGATCACGCAGATTTTGTTGTTGTGATGAAAAGAAATTTAAAAAAAAATCACTTCAACCATTTCGCTGTGTTTTCTTTATGAAAGGTAATCGAACATGAATGAGTGTTACCACTGTAACGTATGGCTGAGAATGACTCTCTTTCGGGTACTTGGGATTGTCGCCGTACGGAAACTAAGATGGCGATTAATACATTTCTTCCCTACATATATCTACTACAACTAGTACAAGTTGAATGTTGTTGACTTGGTAAATTTGTTAGAAAATTGAAATTCAAATTGCCTCAAAATTATTTTAGATCCCTAGTGTATTTCATTCATCATTAAAATTTTCCAGGGTTAAAGCTGTAAGACACTGGAATTATTCATAGCCAACCTCAAAATCCTCTTTTTTTTCTTTTTCTTGTGTGCATTTCCAAGTCATTTTTTTTCTGAGATTTTGTGCAATTTTTCATAACAGTAGATTTTTGGTATAAAATGGTGACTATGGTATAAAAGTACAATACATTACCAACTTCTGTGTAAAATGTGTTTTATAGTGAGACATCATATGAAACCACTAACCACTTTATTGCATCGCTAAAACAAAACTGCATAGTGAAGAGCTGAAGAACTGAACCACTTCTACATGTCACCAAAATAAAAAATTAAATTAAAAAAAAAACAGCAGAGCTATTCTGACCGATAGGTCGCTTGTTGTGCACACATATGGTTTGGTCACTATATAGCGAGTACTGTGTTTGTGTCTGTGCCCATGTGTATATTTGTTTGTTTGCTTGTTTGCATGCATATTTGTGTTTGTACAAGTGTATAATATCAAACTGTATTTTATTACAGAGAAGAAGAACTATTCGCCAAACATTACTTAACAAAGCCCAACAAGTATGTGACAACCAGAAATCTAACATGAGAACATGGCCTTTACCAGCCAAGACAAAAGATGAGGAATCTAGGGAGTCAGACATTGCAACAATATCACAAACACAACAATCAGTGATTGACCCAACACAGAGCAATAGTGATTTACCATTACTCCATTCTAGGGGGTCTAGTTGTCATAGAAACCACTTGACGGGCCAGGCAGAAGTCTTGGAACACACTGTATGACAGACTCCACATGTAGAGGGAGCTATGCAATTCAATGGGCAGGACTGTTTGTTGCCCATTGTGACTGGAAATGGAATGAGGCAATTAATTCAGGTTTCATTGAAAGATAAAGGGGTTAGTCTAAGATAAGACTGGTCATCAAATTATGATTGTTGTCCAATACTGTACTGTGTATTTTATAATGATTCTAAATCAAGGTACTGTTGTCACAGTAACACTCTAATAATATTAGATTGATGTGGTCATAGTGATCAGAAATAGGGTTTTTGATCTTAGGAACATCAGCAAAAGCCATATAAAACAAGATATATTGACAATGTCCATTTTTGTAACTTGACAATTGCGGAAAAAAAACCCACTAAAATGTGTGTAAACAGTTTACACAGGACTCAAATAGATTTGTGAATTAATGGGGTGAACACAGGTAACCACTATGCCATGTCTGATCTCAACATGGCTTTGTCACATCCCCTCGTATTGAAATGTAACTATGCATATGAATAGTATGATTCCATATGTTTGCCCAGTTTGTTTACAGAAAATTTATTGTACATACAATAATAACATTTGTAGTCCCCCAAAAGGGAGACGATTACAATGGGCTCTGTCCGCCCATCCATAACACATCATTTCTCAGACATATAAATCCAATTTCTTTCAAACCACCCTGGCACAAAGGTAACATATTATATTGGACATATGGACATGACATTGTTTCTCGGCATATGCAAATTTGACCAAATGGCAGCCATTTTGTAATTAAAAGTCAATATTTACTGCAAAACTGAAAAATAGTAGTACAGAGAAATGCCAGTAAGTGTCTGCCCCATATTACAAGCTTTCTCTTGAGGATTGACCTTTGACCTTGACCTTCATGGTCAATTATCAAATCCCGCCATTTCATTCTTATCACAGACACTGTGTTGCATTATTTTTTGCTAATTTCTTTGTTAATCATGTTCACAAGTTATATAGGAGAAGACAATATACACAAAGGTTTACTTTTAGTGCTCATATCTACAGGTAATATAGGAGAAGACAATATACACAAAGGTTTACTTTTAGTGCTCATATCTACAGGTAATATAGGAGAAGACAATATACACAAAGGTTTACTTTTAGTGCTCATATCTACAGGTAATATAGGAGAAGACAATATACACAAAGGTTTACTTTTAGTGCTCATATCTACAGGTAATATAGGAGAAGACAATATACACAAAGGTTTACTTTTAGTGCTCATATCTACAGGTAATATAGGAGAAGACAATATACACAAAGGTTTACTTTTAGTGCTCATATCTACAGGTAATATAGGAGAAGACAATATACACAAAGGTTTACTTTTAGTGCTCATATCTACAGGTAATATAGGAGAAGACAATATACACAAAGGTTTACTTTTAGTGCTCATATCTACAGGTAATATAGGAGAAGACAATATACACAAAGGTTTACTTTTAGTGCTCATATCAACAGGTAATATAGGAGAAGACAATATACACAAAGGTTTACTTTTAGTGCTCATATCTACATGTAATATAGGAGAAGACAAATATACACAAAGGTTTACTTTTAGTGCTCATATCAACAGGTAATATAGGAGAAGACAATATACACAAAGGTTTACTTTTAGTGCTCATATCAACAGGTAATATAGGAGAAGACAATATACACAAAGGTTTACTTTTAGTGCTCATATCTATAGGTAATATAGGAGAAGACAATATACACAAAGGTTTACTTTTAGTGCTCATATCTATAGGTAATATAGGAGAAGACAATATACACAAAGGTTTACTTTTAGTGCTCATATCAACAGGTAATATAGGAGAAGACAATATACACAAAGGTTTACTTTTAGTGCTCATATCTATAGGTAATATAGGAGAAGACAAATATACACAAAGGTTTACTTTTAGTGCTCATATCTATAGGTAATATAGGAGAAGACAAATATACACAAAGGTTTACTTTTAGTGCTCATATCACATTTTACCGACAGGCAACCATATTGCTGCATACCTCAAAACTTCAGTCATAGAGACTCCATTCAAGTGTCTAACCCTATATTATCACTTGCAAGCTTTCTTGTAAGACTGACATTTGACACTGACCTTGACCTGTGTCAATTTTCAAAATGAAACTTTTTGTATATTGCAGACAGTCTGTAGCATTTTGTGTGGCCAATACTTTCAAAATGATGTCTAAAGATAATGCAGAACTAGAAAAGAAGAGAATATTAATACAAACATTACTTTTGGTTGTCATATGTTACTTTTAACCGAATAGTGGCCACATTTATCATTAACAATTAAGATTTACTGCATAACTTATCAACTTTAATATTTATTTATTCATTTATTTATTTATTTATTTATTTATTTATTTATTTATAAACGGCAGTGCATCCATAATATGGGTTTCTTACAACTGCAAAATATAACAAATACAAATACAAATGCAATAATATAAATGCACTCATACTCCATTCAAGTGTCTATCCCTATATTACTATATGTAAACTTTCTGTATAGACAAATACCCACCTTTTAGCTTACTTTTGGGTGTCCCTCTGCTTCCCCTTGTGTATTGCCAAATATAAATTAATGCCACCGGCACCCTGTGGCCTGTCCTCCTAGTGGTCACATGACGAATTTCGTAGAATAGCTAAAGGACTCTGCGAGTTTTATCCTCTTGTGCCAAAATTGACATGAGTTATCCCCTAATAAGCGGTGGACACTTCGCTGAATACCTCAGGATTCCAGCTAAGTCGTTCCTTTTTATTCTCGTGTGTTGCGTCTATGTTTCGTGGACACCCTTTTTTTTCTCAAGTTCGTTGGCGCCTCATTTGGTATCGGGCGCCATTTGTTGTACTTGTATTTTTTTTTAGCATTTGAACTTCCTTCACAATGTCGGATCAGTCTCCCGTAAGTAAGTGTGACCACCCCATCATTGCGGGAGATGGCCATGATCTTTGTGCGGACTGCAGATCCTGTCGGCCCGACCAGACATGCAATTTCTGCAGTAACTGGACCGATCGTCAGTGGAAAAAGTTTTCAGAAAGACGTGGCGAGATCGATGACGTCATCCCTCAATGCACGTTTTGCTAGTCGAGTGGACTTCATCTACGGTAAGTACTTCCAAAGAAGGTAAGTCTGTTTCTCCTTTTCAGGAAAACCGCCTTTTTCAAGGTGACAGTTTTACCTCCATTAGGGATCCTAGAGTGCCTGCGGTTGTCGCCGAACCAGCCCGGTCGAACACACAAGGGGATTTATGCTCCGCAGAATCCGATCTACCGCCCGATAGAAGGGATCTGTATTACCTCCCTCGGCGTTTCCAGCCCGATGACGGACAGGTTCGCCCGATCAAAAATACGATCGTTCATGGAGAGACAGAACATATTCCCACTACAGAGGTCAGGGACATTTCCTTTGGTCAAGGTCAAACCACTGCTGCGGTACGTAGTAATTTACCACAGGCGGCAAATTCGAGGGGGCAGTCCAGAGACCGGACGTCCATCGATTCTGTGACCGACCAAACAGGAGTACAACTCAGAGTTTATTTCTCTCCTTGGGGACACTCCTACGTTCCTTATAACCAATTTCCTGTGACAAACCCTCAGTATTTCCATCAGTATACAGGGGTTCATCCACAGATGACTGGGAACACTGCCTTTTTACCACAGGGAACAGCACCCTCTATGGTACCCAGTGTTCCCAATGCCTGGCAGCAAACCATTCAACATGGTTTTCAAGGGTGGACTCCACCTGTTACTAACCCCACACTGGGCCTAGTGACAATGAGCCCCCACCCCCAGGGGAACCAGGAGGCCAAAGCAGGAAGTCAACCTTCACCCTCTCGGCCGTCTCGTTCCAGTAGTAGGTCTACTACTCGGGATAGAGTGTCATCATCCGATCATTCCGTCTCAGGGTCAAGACACGGTGATCGGTCACGCTCCCCACATAGAGACCTTCCAGATTATTTTTGATCGTTTAACTCGGGAAGGACGCAGGTCTCCACAGGTATCTAAGGATGTGTTGGAGATCCATGCCTCTGATGATGATTTTAGCGACATGGAATCCCGTTCTGAAATATCAGTTGGGGCAGCCAGTCGCTATCCGTCATTGGCCACTACTCATGACGAAGTGGCCTATGAAGAGGTAATTTCATGGATTTACAAGCAGTTTCCCGACTGTAAACGGCCGGCTCCACCCAAGCCGCTTGAATCCTGAATGTTTCAGTCGCTGGGGAGGAGTCGCAAGCGTCATCTTACCCTACTACGTCTCTTCCTTGGACCGATTCAGTCTCGTCTTGACAAGCACAAATTGAGAACGAACTGGCAGGTATGAACGACAGCAATCCACTTCCACCGGGTCGATTCCCATGGTTCAAATCCAGGTCGAAGTCTTACCAGGTTCATACATCTGAACCATGGCTAGGGTATCCAATGTTGGAGAAGGAAGCAAGGTTAGTTGACGACAACTATACTGCTTTCAAATCTTATATATATGGTTTCTCGCTCCTTCGTGAGGTCCGTGGGTGAATCGTTGTCTAAGAACATACGCATTCTATCACACCTGGATTTATCGCCATGGCGATTGAGTTAACTAAGAGTGGTCCTGTGTCAGACACAGAACAAACTCCTCCGTCTTTATTGCTCAGTAGCGACGAGTGTGACTGATCTCACAGACTCGTCATTACATCAGCGGGCATCTCTAATTTTGTCAGAACGTGATGCCTTCCTTGAGCGACTAGCACCGAAGTACACCCTCGAACTAAAACTAGAAGCTAGGGCTAGCAATTCTAGATTTTTATTTGGGGGCTCGCTGAGCGAGATGGCGAAGCAAGTTCCGGCCGCAACTGAGAGGGTTCCAAAATTTACACTGCTATGCCTCAAGCGTCTACGTTTACTCCGACTACAAGATATAAGTTTATACGCAAAACATTGGGAATGCATTACGTCAGATGAATGGATATTGTCTACCATAAGAGAGGGTTACCGCCTATCTTTCGTACGTGATCCCCCTCTTTCGGTCGTACCGTTCGTTACTCCAGTTCCAAGACTGGCCAGTCAACGAACGGCATTTCTGGAAGCTATTGACTCCCTAATAGGCAAAAACGCAATAAGGGAAATCGATGCCCGTCATCGGCACCCGGCTTTTACAGCCGCTTTTTCCTGGTTCCAAAAAAGTCAGGGGATGGCGTCCGATACTGAATCTATCCACTCTCAATAAGTACCTGCGAGTGCCCAGATTCAAGATGGAAACAGGCCTATCTGTTCTCGCCTCTATTCAGCCAGGCGAATGGGTGGCATCCATGGATTTGAAGGACGCCTACTTCCACATTCCCATTCATGAGTCGTGTCCTCACTTTCTCCACTTTGCAACCGACGGTCGAGTGTTCGATACGTAGCACTACCGTTCGGCCTCGCAACAGCACCGAGAGTCTTTACTCCAGTATTTTCCGCGCCGGTGACCACTCTTCATGCGCGCGGTTTTCTACTAAATCCTTATCTGCTGCTACACGACAAGGAAGTCGAACAGCTATGTCATTTTGTTTGAGACACCCAGATTATTCTGAGGTCTCTCGGATTCCTTCTGAGTCCCAACAAATCGATTCTAGTCCCTAATCAGGACATGATTTTTATCGGGATGCGTTTTATGACCAAACAGGGAATAGTCTGTCCACTGCAAGAGCGAGTAGACAAGATTGTAGTACTGGTAAGACTTGTAGCGAAACAAACCCACATACAAGCCAAACTATTTCTGTCCCTGGTGGGTTTGATGAATTCCATCATCGACATTTCACCATGGGCACACCTCAGAATGCGACCAATTCAGCTCTACCTGTTGGCTCACTGGCGCCCCAGTATCCAATCAGCAGAGTCTATGGTTCCCATCCTACCACCCCTTTTTCCACACCTACGATGGTGGTTCGACAAAGAGGCAATGTTGGAAGGAAAACAATTGTCGAGTTGGAAAACAGATATTTCACTTTTTACCGATGCGCCAAGGTGGGATGGGGAGCCCATCTGGACCACCACTGGACCTCAGGTACTTGGGATCTACCATCCAGCCTCCATCACATCAACTGGTTGGAAATGCAGGCAGTCGTTCTAGCTCTTCGCCAGTTCGAACACCTGGTGTCACACCGCTGTGTGCTTTTCAATACCGACAACAAAATGGGGGGGACCAGGTCACCGACCCTATGTTATCTCACCTGGGACCTAATGTTCTGGTGCAAAGACAGGAAGATAACACTGAGGGCGCGGCACCTTCCAGGGAAGCGCAATGGGATTGCAGACGCACTCTTGCGCTGCATCCAAGTTCGCCCCACAGAATGGGAGATTCCACAGAATGTAGCCAATCAAATCTTCATCAGGTGGAACAAGCCTGTAGTCGACCTGTTCGCGACATTTCTCAATCGCAAACTGCCTCTCTTTGTATCTCCAGTACCAGATCTCAGAGCAATGGCAGTGGACGCCATGTCTTTCAGTTGAGATGGGTTGGAGGCCTACGCCTTCCCACCTCTACCCCTACTACCACTAGTCCTCAGAAAAATTCAAGAGGAAAAGTGTGTACTATCTCTAGTCACTCCACTGTGGCCAAACCGCTCGTGGTTCCCAGTGTTACTGTCTCTCCTAATAGATCTCTCATGCAAACTGCCCCAGAGGGAGGATCTGTTGTCACAGGGACAGAACATCCTTCACCCACATCCAGAGACGTTCTATCTACACGCATTCAGATTGTCAAACGATCTCTCATTGCAAAGGGCTTTTCTCGCAAGACTGCCGCGGTCATCGCAAGACCCCAACGTGCGAGTACCCTTGCCACTTACGGGGAAAAGTGGAAGAGATTCTCTAGTTGGCATAATCAACGATCAATTGATCCACTCCAAGTTACTACACAACAGTTTCTGTTTGAACTGTTTGATGTACAGAAGTTAGCTGTCCAAACCATAATGGTATACCGCTCAGCTATTTCTAGTACCATTAGGAGTGTTGGGGGCCCGGACTTTGGACAAAATAAGATCTTATCTAGTTTGATAAGAAACTTCCACATTAAGAGACCACCTCGGCCCATTTCAGCTCCCCAGTGGAGTCTGTCTCTAGTGCTCAACGCATTACAATCTCCCCCTTTTGAACCTCTTCACCAGATTTCATTGGAATTTCTCACACTTAAAACTACGTTCCTACTAGCTCTTGCTTCAGGCAGTCGTAGAAGCGAGATCCATGCACTAGATATTGGACAGGGTCGAATCCAGACTGGTTACAGCACCAAGTTGTACTTCGGACTCATCCTAAGTTCATTGCTAAAAATCAGGTTTTAGGTTCCGTGGCTTCTCCCATTATCATAAAGGATTTAGCCACGCTGGTGGGAAGGAACCGAAAAGAACGTCTTTTTTGTCCAGTCAGAGTACTGTAATCACACTAAGGACATTAGGGGCGATTGTACCCGCCTGTTCATCCCTTGGAAATCGGACAAATTGGATTGTACAACGGCCGGCCGACATTTCTAAGTGGATAGTTAATACTATTAAAGTAGCATACAGTTCTTCCACAGCTGATACACAGGCACTTTCTAAAGTTACTGCTCATGAAGTTCGTGCAGTGGCTACTTCCTGGGCACTCTGTCTGGCGTATCCATTAAGTCACTCATTGAGGCAGGAACCTGGCACTCTCAGAACTCATTCATT
This sequence comes from Glandiceps talaboti, assembly GCF_964340395.1. Taxonomy (NCBI): domain Eukaryota; kingdom Metazoa; phylum Hemichordata; class Enteropneusta; family Spengelidae; genus Glandiceps; species Glandiceps talaboti. The sequence continues at coordinate 24,054,421 of NC_135559.1, forward strand.
AGCTTTTACTTGCGGGACATTGCCCAAGAGGCAGTCAGGATGTCTGCTCTAGGTCCTATCAGTTCAGCTCAAAATGTTGCTATGCCTTTCAGTGTGGAGACTCCCTCCACCAACTATGTGTCGTATTCTAGGCCTACCCAAAAGTAAGCTAAAAGGTGGGTATTTGTCTATACAGAATTGTAATTTCTACTGAAATGAATTTCTGTATAAGACTAATACCCACCTTTTATGCTCCCACCCTCCTCCCCACAGTCTCCAGTCCTTGTAACCTTCGGTTATGTTTAGGACCAAGGAATACTGGGGATTGGCTAGTCAAGGTCATGTGACCACTAGGAGGACAGGCCACAGGGTGCCAGAGGCATTAATTTATATTTGGCAATACACAAGGGGAAGCAGAGGGACACCCAAAAGTAAGCTAAAATGTGGGTATTAGTCTTATACAGAAATTCATTTCAGTAGAAATTACAATTCTTTTGAGACCTTGACTTTTGACCATGGCCTTTGTAGTCAATTTTCAAAATCCCCCCCCCCCCCCCATTTCCTGCATATCACACACTTTTTAGTATTTATTTGTTGCCATGATTTTCTTTTTAAAATCCTGTCACCATTCAGTCACATAGAAGTCAAGTATGTGATGGCTAATGAAAACACTTGTTACACTTTTTTAAAAGTTTTTGGCAGTTTATTAAATAGCAAACACACAGCTATTTCACGTTCATTTTTTCAATAAAAAAAGATGATAGTTACTATTGATTAAAAAGGTGATTACAGAAATGAATACACATTCTAAAATGAATACACATTTCTTATCCATAGATCCATTCTAAAATGAATACACATTTCTTATCCATAGATCCATTCTAAAATGACTACACATTTTTTATCCATAATTTTACTGTGTTTGCCCCCTACAAGTCAACATATTTCACTGGATCACCCCTGACTCCAGTGTGGATAATCTTTGACTAGATCACCCATGACTCCAGTGTGGTATTCTTTGACTGGATCACCCATGACTCCAGTGTGGTATTCTTTGACTGGATAACCCATGACTCCAGTGTGGTATTCTTTGACTGGATAACCCATGACTCCAGTGTGGTATTCTTTGACTGGATCACCCATGACTCCAGTGTGGTATTCTTTGACTGGATAACCCATGACTCCAGTGTGGTATTCTTTGACTAGATCACCCATGACTCCAGTGTGGTATTCTTTGACTGGATCACCCATATTCCTATGTGGTATTCTTTGACTGGATCACCCATATTCCTATGTGGTATTCTTTGACTGGATCACCCATGACTCTGATGTGGTATTCTTTGACTGGATCACCTACATTCCTGTGCCCATGACTCCAGTGTAGTATTCTTTGACTGGATCACCCATATTCCTGTGTGGTATTCTTTGACTGGATAACCCATGACTCCAGTGTGGTATTCTTTGACTGGATCACCCATGACTCCAGTGTGGTATTCTTTGACTAGATCACCCCTGACTCCAGTGTGGTATTCTTTGACTGGATCACCCATGACTCCAGTGTGCTATTCTTTGACTGGATCACCCATGACTCCAGTGTGGTATTCTTTGACTAGATCACCCATGACTACAGTGTGGTATTCTTTGACTGGATCACCCATGACTCCAGTGTGGTATTCTTTGACTGGATCACCCATGACTCCAGTGTGCTATTCTTTGACTGGATCACCCATGACTCCAGTGTGCTATTCTTTGACTGGATCACCCATGACTCCAGTGTGGTATTCTTTGACTGGATCACCCATGACTCCAATGTGGTATTCTTTGACTAGATCACCCATGACTCCAGTGTGGTATTCTTTGACTGGATCACCCATGACTCCAGTGTGGTATTCTTTGATTGGATCACCCATATTCCTGTGTGGTATTCTTTGACTAGATCACCCATGACTCCAGTGTGGTATTCTTTGACTGGATCACCCATGACTCCAATGTGGTATTCTTTGACTGGATTACCCATGACTCCAGTGTGGTATTCTTTGACTGGATTACCCATGACTCCAGTGTGGTATTCTTTGACTGGATAACCCATGACTCCAGTGTGGTATTCTTTGACTGGATCACTCATTTGGTGGGGATTTTGATAGAGATTGAACACAAATGATTGTTCATGATATGATGATCCCATCAGTGATATGCAAATGAGGAATATTAATATATTTTTTATCTTTTCTGTCAGTGACAGCTGAGTGGAGTTTATGGATTAGGTTGATTCTCTGTCATCGTCCTAAGGTAGCCTCTGTAACATGACGACATCGTAAAGTGAATACCCTTGAAAACTTTTCTTTTTCTAAGAGATCTCGAACGAAGTTTGGTAGATTGAGTTGTGACACTGTTCCGACAGGATTTCTGATTGTATGGCATGATCATGATCATATATTTAATCATAGACAGTCTATTATTCCATGTAGCCTATAGGCTGACATTGTAACATACAGTTGATGATGTTCAAATTATGGGTGAAAATAGAATTTTTGTAAAATGGTGACTCAAATATAAAAATTCAATATTTTACCAACTTTCTCTGTTAAATGTGTTCTATAATGTGTGTGAGTCATCATATGAAACCACCTACCACTTTATTACTTTGCTAAAATAAAACTTCATAGTGGGAGAGCTGAGCAGCAGAACTATTTCTACATATGTTCAAAAAAAAACCACAGCAGAGCTATTCTGACTGATAGATTGCTTGTTTGTAAAAAATCTTTAATTCCTAAAGTACTTGGCTGATTTGACTGAAATTTCACAGGAATGGTGCTTGGGGTGTACAGATCAAGAGCTATTAATTACATGATAATCCCATGAGTGATATGCAAGTTAGGGCTAAAAACATGTTTTGGATCCGATATTTCAAAATTAGACATATGCTATTGTATACTAGGCAGAGAAATGTTATTGTTTTATTGATCTCATTAAATCATTTATGCAGTACTTAACATGATGTAACAAGTGCATGTTGGTGTCAGTTGAGTTAATGTCTCCTTGAACTTGCTTGGAAACATTCCCTGAGTTCACTGAACCGTAATTGGTTCCAAGGTAAACTGCCTGCCTGCCTGTCTGTCTGTCTGTCTGTCTTTTAGATGACTTTGGTATTGAACTTTACCTCTCAAACTACTGGGGATGAAATTTAGCAATGGTTCTGAAGAGAGTTAGTCTGAAAATTGAGAGTGTTCCATACTTTTATAAGTGTAAGTTGCCCTAGCAACCATGACCACGCTCTTAGCAACAGTCGAATGATAGGGTATATTGCAAATATAACAACAGGTATGCATGGGTAGACCTTTGATTAAATATTAAAAGAAAATATGCAAATGTCCTTAGCAATGAGACCATGCCCATAGCAACAGGTAAACAATAACAGATAATGCCAATATAAACAAGTGAAAGGAAGGCAAATGAATAAAAATTCCTAAAATGTATGCAGATAATCCTAGCAACAAGACCATGCCCATAGCAACAGTTAAACGATGGTGTATATTGCAGATATAACACCATGGATGGGTAGGCATGTGAGTAAATCTTCAAAAAATGTAAAATGCAAATATGTCCAGCAACAAGACCACATAATCATATTATTAAAATTAAATTTTACTCTCAACAGTTGTGCCACAACACCATGGGCTTTTTTGTTTTTTATATGTCTTCTCTGTCTTTTTGAGTGTGTTAGTGTAACTTACAGTGTGTTTGTGTGACTTACAGTGTGTTAGTGTGACTTACAGTGTGTTAGTGTGACTTACAATGTGTTAGTGTAACTTACAGTGTGTTTGTGTGACTTACAATGTGTTAGTGTGACTTACAGTGTGTTAGTGTGACTTACAATGTGTTAGTGTAACTTACAGTGTGTTTGTGTGACTTACAATGTGTTAGTGTGACTTACAGTGTGTTAATGTGACTTACAGTGTGTTAGTGTGACTTACAGTGTGTTAATGTGACTTACAGTGTGTTAGTGTGACTTACAGTGTTTGTGTGACTTAGTGTGTTAGTAGTGGGTTTTCACCTAAGGACTTTAGACCTTGCATACAGACATAAAGCCGATAATGAGGTATTGTCATGCAGATATGGACATAAAGTTGAATAGGTACGACCTAACACACAAAGAGAGACATTAGCCTATAGAAAAATATGCAAGGTTCTCAATAGCGGCAGGACGTTAAATGCAAATATTTCGTCCTGATTACTTTGCATATGGAATGCACCGAACTTCATGCATGAATAACAGGTGCAGTCTCCCATGCTTTTTCGACTGATGTTTACAGAACAATATCATCGCGACATCCTTCATTTACATAGTTGATATTGCTAGCAATGGTACAGACACATTGCTCCACCAGTAATTCCGTTGTTGTTCAGAAAGTGGCTAAATGGTTCTTTTCCTCGTTTTTGAAACAACTACTTTGAATAGCCTATAATTAAAAGCTGATGACATTCAACCATTGATTAGGGGGGGGGGGTGTCTGTATACGATAATGTACAGATCTCTCTGTCTGTATGTCTGTCTCTCTCTCTCTCTCTCTCTGTCTCTCTCTCTCGATCGAGAGAGAGAGAGAGAGATATATATATCTTTTAGTTTGAAAAAACATGACTTTAATGAATTTCTTTTTCTTTGAAAAAACCTGCTGTTAATGAATTTCCTGCCTGAGGCGTATATGTCGCTCAGCCAGAGCCCCACAAACGTCGGCTACAACGGAAAAAAACCAACGCTGGTGTCTATACATGTACTGCAAAACACGGAAAGTTTTGAAATATGAAATGGTGTGTTCCACTCTCACACGATATCCCGCGTGAACTCGGTTAAACCAACGTTGGAAATCTCTGTGTTCTCGTTGTATTTGGTTCTATCGAAATGCTGTTAATAGTGGGTAGTTATTGTTATAAATTTTATCTGCAAGTAACACACAATCAGCTGGAAACGTTAGATCATTGTTCAGTCCAAAAAGGGGAAGCAATTGAAATTGTCCCACATCGTTAACGTGTCCAAGAAAACCTGTTCTGAGAAGTCGGATGTTACCACGGCAGTCGATGATAATTTGTGATGAAAAACAATGATACCGTGCGCGTCCCGAGTAAAACTCTTCTTGGGGTTCTGTCTGGGGCCGGTATATTTCATGGAGTGTTCCATCGATGACACCAAGTCAGTGCGTTGGGAATTTCTGGCCATGTGTCGCGAAGTTCATTCCATTCCTCGATTGTTGGCCATCTGACAGTGTCATGAAAATAATGCCAAAGCTTGTCCAAAATAAAGTATATATCTCTGTGAACTGATGTGACACTCAAATCAAAAACAAATGACAGTAAACTGAGGTCATCGTATTTTCTTAACCAAATAAATACCATTAAAACCCTATTTCTAATAGTTAAAATGAAATTTCGTCGTCTATGTCCATTACCACGTCGGGTTGTCAGGTATGGAATTAAATCCCGAACAATTTGATCCAGTGACTGTGGCGTCTCGCCCGTCAAGTTCCAAAAGAGAACAGGGTTTCGTTGAAGTTGTCGCCAAACGTCTTTCCCGTGGGTTGCGGTGCCTCTGAAATCTTCAAATAAAAGTCTTGTAATGCGAGGATACCGGTCAGAGTCATGGAGTATAGTTGGTAACGTCACGTGGACGCCAAGAAAAAGCACCAACAACTCAATCAATTGACGAAGCTCTTCAACTCGATCTCCATTAAAAAAGTTATAACCATGTTCCGGATATATATCTACAGTCCATGGTGTTATGGTCAGAAATAACAAAAAATAAAGTAATTGGTGGGCTTCTCTCCTTGTAATGGGCATTTCTAGATCTGTACACTGCAGCGACACGATACTTCACTGAAGGGGGACCAGGAATGAAGTGTGGTCAATAATTTTAGGACCAACACTGAATCCAGGTGGTAATATATTTGCATTACAATGGTATGATGAGCATCAATAAAAGAATAAATATAATAGGGCAAAATGATGGTAAGAATTTTCCATGACGTCACTATTTCAAATGGAGGGAGGCCCGAAAACCAAAATTCAAAACATGCGAAAATTAAATTCCTAGTGTATAATAAATTGCAAGAGCCCCTTCTCGCACATATATTTGGGCGGATTTTAGTCTGAACTGTGGTACCACGTTATATTCTTTATATCTATTTTATCAGTCATGTGTTTATTCGTCCACTTACTCGTATATTGCACAATCTGAGACCAAAAAGAACTGATTTTAGTGGATAGAGTTAGTGATTATTATTCATATACGCAAATGAGAAGGAATGACGAGATCGTGTATGGGGATTACGTGATATGTACGTTTGTTTTACAATATTTCTATGTTTGGGGCTCACCAATTGAAAGAATTGACGTTCTTTAATAACAATATTTACTATGCCTAAAGAGGTGATTGAATTTGACCGAATTTGTGATTTTTTGGGCACATTCTAAGCCGCCTGATGTGGCGTGGAAATGTCGTTATTTGACGTACATACGTACTAATTTGTAAATAATTATGTATATGATTTTTTTCGAGAGAGAAATCGTTTTAACTAATTCATTTGTGTTGCGAATTTCCAAAGCATCGTTATTTTTGCATGTAAATATTTTGCGCTTGTGAATAACCTTCATGTGATCACTTTTTGACAGTTGAATGGGTTAAAAGATGAATTAGGGATAAATATGAAAACATGCTTGTCATTTTCGAAGCTCGGAATGCACGGTAACTTCGATTTCACTAAATCAGCTCGTATTGTCTTAACAATTGCGTCAACACTGTCAAAAGCATGCGCATGTAGAAGTATTGCCTAATGAAGAGAACGTAATTTAAAAGTCAATATCTCTGAAAAGTAAACAACACTTTCGATATACAACCATATTTATATAATACACACATCGACCACATTTTACACTACCTGTAGCATCGTTCCAAAATGGAAACGGTCATGGTGAGCTAATTAATGGGAAGTGGCCTTCAGTTTCTCTGATCGTGCAAATTCACTGCACGTTACATCAAAAAATAATAATTTTTTTATGTGACGTGCGGTTAATTTGCACGATCACAGAAACGAGTTTATGTTTACCCCTTTCTTAAACGTTTGGCTTATTCGCGTATATACGTTATTGTCGATATTTTTATTGACTTCTGATAGAACTACCCAAAGACACAACCCGGGAACCGAGTGCCTGTGTATATGATGGGTGAATGGTTAGCATGGTCGGTTTGGAATTTATAGGATGTAGGTCTAGCCTTGTCGCTGCCTGCTATTCATTTCTGAGTGGCTACAGTCCCTGGGCAAGATTTGAACAACGACTGTGCTTCTGTCAACCCAGTTGTATAATTGGGGACCTAGTAGGATGTAGGTTACAATGTGAAGGCTTTATTTAATCCTGTGCGCCTGGTCTTGACTAGCTGCGATGGATTGTATGTTCGCCAGGGAGTTGAGAAAGAATATAGGGCCGCTGTGCTGTTCAGATCCGAACCCGGGGTAATAATTGTAAAGCGCTTTGAGCACAGAGTGGAAAAGTGCTATATAAGAACAAACAATATTATTTTTAGAATCATTATATGAGTACATTGAGGGTTACATCGATACCGATCTTTTAAGAACATCGCCAATCCCTATAATAACGTCATTATTTTTTATAGACCATCATAGACAAGAACAAAACCACCTAGGAAAGAAATATAAGATTACAAGTGACTGTGCTGCAGCCTAACAAATAGTACATTTTACCTCACGTATATACGTACATTTAGTATCGAAGTTAATACATGCGGAGGGTGTGTGTTTGATATTTGACGAGCTGGAGTGAGACGGAATCTCACTCTGCAAAACATATACATGTATTTTCACAATTCCGCCTCGTGATATTTGACTCAGATTCTGAATAACCTCGACTATGATTCATAAAGATTCTCAATTCAAGAAAGTATTTTGAAATAATTTATATGAACTCTATGTGCATAAAATGCCTTAAAATTGAATTGAATTTCAAAAACATTCTCTACTCAGGGAAGGCCGGGGGCACTCCCCTTGATTGGCTATATGCATATGTGCCGCCCTTTTGGGGGTCCTCTTTTCAGGCCTTTGGTCTATAACTGGGTTCGGTTCTTTCATGTTGGTAAGTCTAAAATAGGATAGTCACTACAGATATCGTGATTTTCATTGGTTTAAAACTGGTTCTGGAATCCAAAATGTTCACATCCATCAATAATTCTTAAGTGGTTATCGCATATTGTGGGCTTTAAATGTTTACAGTTGTCCGGCCTAGCATACTATATGCATAGAACCCCCCGAAATTGATTTTTTTGTGGTCGCCCATGCCATGCAACTCAAAAGGGACCTCCTATACTTACCTGTCGGGCTCTAAAATGGGGTATTGTTTATGTTGTCAAAATAGGTAAAATACCGGGTTTATTAAAGAGAAGAGAAAGAGAGTTGTAGAGAGACTGACAGAACAGAAAGACAAAGAATTTAACAGAAACAAGTAGAAATTTTTTTATGCCCTTTTTTATTTTAGTTCGACCGCTCGCCCAGCTGGACATTTCCACTGGAAATGGGAAACAAACAAAAAGTCACCCTAACAAGATTATGCGCTAAACCGAGTACACACGGGTACACACACACACACGCACGCACGCACGCACGCACGCACACACACACACACACACACACATGCGCGCGCACAAATACACGTCCTTAACACTAACAGTACAATTCTCACAAATAGGTCTAAGACGTACAAACATTGTCAATGGTCGTCTTCTCTTTTTTGTATACGACCAAATAGCGCTTATGGCGTTGAATGCCTGCCAATATTCGAAAATTCAATACTGCAATGACTATATGCAATACTGCAATGACTATATGCAATACTGCAATGACTATATGCGATATGACTACATGAGATGATTACATGCGATATGACTACATGCGATGTGACTACATGAGATGACTACATGCGATATGACTACATGAGGTGACTACATGCGATGCGACTACATTAGATGACTACATGAGATGACTACATGCGATATGACTACATGAGGTGACTACATGCGATGTGACTACATGAGATGACTACATGCGATATGACTACATGAGATGACTACATGCTATACTGCGATGCGAGATGATGACATGATATGCGGCGATTTTGTAATGACGTTTTGCCATTCGTAGATTATTCAATATGCATAAGGGGTAGACCATTCGATATCCTGGGGGGCTTTGAAGATTGGTGGAGAGTCATTATTTTTTTTTCCCACCTGCTTGCCTGAGAATTATTTTTTTCTCCTTCGCCTATGCTGGCAACTTTTTTTTTCTTTGCTTTTCTGAGATATCCGTATTTTTTTTTACGTCAATGTTGAACACCTACATTTGTTGCCACAATTTTCTGTTTGGTTTTGGCACACGGTAATAGAGAGAGTAAAAAGATGTTCTATGACACACATATTATATTTAGAAAACTACATATTTCATACATGTTTGATTTTCAATTAAATAAACATCGTTGACAGTTTTTATGCCATGGTATGGTGACACACTGAAAATACAAATCGGAAACTTGATTGGTGAGCTCAAACATTCAGATAGACCAGTCAGTTTCTCAAGCTTGGGGGATGGGGGTGTCAGTGTTTTTTTTCCATTGGGCCGACAAAAAGTCACTGACCCCCCTGAATAAAGTTTCATAGCATCTGACAGTAAATTGTAGAGGGAAGAGCTTTGAGACTGGGATATGTCCACCTCTTGTGTGTTATTGTGTGTGTGAATGGGGGGGGGGGGTTCTAGGGTTCTACAAAACGGCCTGGAGGATTTTTACTTCTAAAGGCAATGTTTAGGCTATTCACAGACACTTATATCCGGATTTTTTTTCAAGCAAATCCATTTGGCATCTTTTTTTCCCCGAAATCTTCCAAGCCCCCCCCCCGGATATCAAATGGTCCACCTCTTACCACGTGCAACGGTGCAACATGCTGAGGAGTACTCCCTAGCCTGTTTCATATCAATACTCGTATTATGCGTATTGTATAATCTACGAATGGCATAACGTCATTACAAAATCGCCGCATATCATGTCATCATCTCGCATCGCAGTATTGCATATAGTCATCTCATGTAGTCATGTCGCATGTAGTCATATCGCATGTAGTCATCTCATGTAGTCATATCGCATGTAGTCATATCGCATGTAGTCACCTCATGTAGTCATATCGCATGTAGTCATCTCATGTAGTCATATCGCATGTAGTCATCTCATGTAGTCATATCGCATGTAGTCACCTCATGTAGTCATATCGCATGTAGTCATCTCATGTAGTCATATCGCATGTAGTCATCTCATGTAGTCACATCGCATGTAGTCATATCGCATGTAGTCACCTCATGTAGTCATATCGCATATAGTCATCTCATGTAGTCATATCGCATATAGTCATTGCAGTATTGCATATAGTCATTGCAGTATTGCATATAGTCATTGCAGTATTGCATATAGTCATTGCAGTATTGTATTTTCGAATATTGGCAGGCATTCTACGCTATAGGACGTATCTGGACTTTATATGCGTATAAAGATACTTCTGTGTGTCCCACTTGGATGTAGCACAGGGGCGGGTCAGTGTCTCAATGAAATTATATTTTCATTTACCAAAGCAATCAGTTCACGTGACACATTTGATTGACAGTTGTCATTGGTATATATTGTTGGATTGATAGTTATATGTTTACTCGAGTGTGCTATCTTCATAAAAATCGTCTTAAACACTTCTAAATTAAATCCTCCTCACATAAAGAAAGAAGCGACCAAAAATTTGACTGCTCATATCGTAATTGAATCCCGAGAAATCAACTGTCTTATGAAGCTTTCCACAGTTAATAAACTAGTTGTCTTGCCATTTCTTGCCCTAATATGTGGATAATGTTGTTCCACCTATTTTAGACAGAGAGTATATCTGGCCTGAATTACATTTCCGCGCAAATGCAAACCGAGGGAACGAACAGCACTTAGGGAAGGGGTGGGGGCTGATGAGAAAATATTTTGTACAAATTGTTTCCCAGTTCCCTCTTCCCTTCAAGCTCACAAAAAAACGTTGTCGCTGATTTTCATTAGTGCAGTTACATGGCATACTTCCCGTATTCTGGAGATGTGCAAATGTATGATACACTAGTATAAAATAACAGTGGTAATCGACTTCAGTGTTCATACATAATTAGAGATTTCTTTACAAATAAATGTGGGATTTGCAAGGAGATGTTGGATCGTAATCTATACTTGGAGATACTTAGCCAACCCCATTCAATTGTGGTTTGGCGCAGGAACAGCATCCCTTGATCACCCATGGGGAGTATTCTGGAATAGGGCTCAATCATTTGGTAACCTTGCCAAAATAAACCACAGGCTAGCATTGAAAGGGTTCTGGAAAATTCATTAAACGGAATAATTTTTAACCGACACAATATGCACATTATGCAAGTTTTTCGATTTGCCAATCCCCTCTCAGCGCAACGGAGGATGTTTTTAGACATGGTATTTTTTACAAGTGTGTAAGTAATGTTTATGATAGTCCATATATGCTTTTCAAGTTACATTTTAAAGTTCCACAGATGCCGGATCGGAGAACTAGAAAGTTTACAAACCTGATGCCAGTAAATTTAATGTTTTTAAACACTGTGCCGTTCACAGATGTACATGTATAACAACGTATAGTGGTCTTTGTTGTAGTATTTTGAATATTGACTTTAATTTATCAAATTTAATTTTCCAGATTGTCCACCTGACAATATTGATTTTGTATATTTGCCTCATAATGTATTTTAGATATAGTATTTTATTTGCCACAAACTCAAAATCATATCAACATAACAAGAGAGAAAGTACAAAAGACAGTGGAATAAATATTACAATTAAACTGATGGATGAATACAGAGTTTATGGCTGGACCACAGAAATAGTTTGAAACAAACTAGTCAAGTTTGTGGCCCATACTACAATTGATTAAACAAATAAAATAATCAAAGCAAAAACAAAAACAAATTTGAAATTAAAACAAAAACAAACAAAAAACAAACAAAACAAAACGCGTTCTCATCAAAAAAAAATATAACAACTGGCATTAAATGCAATGTAAGGTAGAAAAAGCTGAATTAATTTTGTAACAAATACTGTTTTAACTGAGATTTAAAAGTAGTCCTGGATTGTATTTTTTCAATTCTTCAGGTAAGGAGTTCCAATGTTTTGCAGCTGCATACTGAAAATTGTGTTGCGTCAAAGTAAGATTTACTTTTGGAATGTAAAAGTTATCTCTCGTTGTATTCCGAGTGTGATACGTATTTGGTGGTGTGTTGAAATAGTCGTTAACTGTTTGCGGGAAGTGACCGGCCCTCAAATCAAAAATAAATAAAGAAGTATTAAATTTGCATTGCTGGTGGACACTTAGAATTCCTAGTTGCTGAAAAAGAGGGGAGGAGGGAGCACCAATATTTGAAAAAGTTATAAAGCGAATAACTTTCTTTTGAAGGTTTAAGATAGGCTTGAGAAATGTATTGTATGTATTGCCCCATATCTCTATACAATATGAGATATGGGGCAAGATCATAGAGTTATACAGCAGAAGAAGAGTAGATTAGGTACGTAATAGCGAATTTTGGAAATTATGCCATTAATTGGAGAAATTGCTTTCCTAACTTTTTCAATGTGTGATGTCCAAAGCATATTTTGATCTAAACACACGCCAAGATAATTGGTTGACGTTACTTGTGAAATTTGTGAGCGATTGATGCCCAGACTTCCCTCCGTTTTCACCAATCTTTGCGAAGTCTTAATAATCATGAAATTCGTTTTTTCTACATTGATAGTGAGCCTATTGGCGTCGCACCAGTCACAGACTTTCCTGAAGTCGAAATGGAGTTGATCAAGCTGAATTATATTTGAGGGATTGTTGATAAATTGAAACAAGTTTGTGTCGTCGGCAAATAATCGAAATTCAAATGCATCAGTAGCGTTCACAATATCATTGATGTAAATCAGAAAGAGAAGGGGGCCTAAAATTGAGCCTTGTGGTACTCCACATTGTATTTCGCTATATGGCGAGGTAACATTATTTATACAGACACACTGCTTACGCTGGGAGAGATAACTTTTAAACCAAAGTAAAGGCAAGCCTCTGACACTGTAGAAGAATACTATGGTCTATTGTGTCAAAGGCTTTCCGCAAATCAATGAATATACCACATGTCAGATATCCATTGTCCAGCTTATTAGCAATACCAGTGATCAGGTCAACCAGGGCAAGCTTAGTACTGTGTTTTTTCCTGAAACCAAACTGAGTTTTGATGAGGATGTTGTATTTTTCAAAATATATAACAAGTTGATGATTGACAATAGATTCAAACACTTTACTGATTACGGGCAAAATTGAAATGGGGCGATAATTGCCAACATCGCATGGCGAACCTTTTTTATAAATAGGTATTACCTTGGCAATCTTAAGTAGACTTGGAAAAATACCATTGTTGAGAGAACAGTTAATTATGTGTGAGAGGGCATGCAATAATGTGAGCAGCGTGTATAACTAAGAGGGGATTAATTGTGTCCTGACCGGTAGCTTTGCGGGGATCAAGCTTGAATATTTCTCCAAGGACGTCTTCTTCAGACACGGGGTGAAAGAAAAAGGAGTTGAGGTAGTTCCCATCCAGGTATTGTCTAAAGTCTTTGTTGCTTGTAATCTTTTGAGCAAGATTGGGCCCAATACCAGTGAAATAATTATTGAATTCTTGAGTAATATCTCTTGTATCTGTTAAGCATGTGTTTCCAGGGTTGTTTGTAGTTAATTTATCGGGAGAACATTTGGTATGTGTTTTGTTCAACATCTCTTTAATAATAAGCCAAGTTTTGTTGGTGTTGCCAGAGGCATTTGAAATTTTATTGGTGTAGTAGTTTTTCTTAGCCAACCTAAGGAGCTTCGTCAATGTATTCCTGTACCTAGTATACATATTTTTAATTTGGTTATTCCTTGGGTGATTTTTCATTTTCGAGAAAAGTTTATGTTTTGTATGTATGTATGTATGGATGTAAATAAGCCCTTTGTGATCCAGGGTCTTTTAATTGACTTTTGTGTTCTTGTAAATGTTTTTATTTGAAGATGTCTTCTGATAACAGTATGAAATAAATCATTAAAAATATTGTATGCTTCAGACGGATCTTCGCACATGTGGACTGGTTGCCAGGATACATTGCTTAGGTCAGCTAAGAAGGCCTCTTTGTTGTAATTCCAGAAATCGTAGGTGTGTGTTTTGGTACTGTTTTCAAAAACGTGATGCAGACTTTTAATAATGCCGAAAATTGGATAGTGGTCTGAAATGTCTGTTTCAATTGTACCGGATTCAATAAAGTGGTCAGTAATATTTGTGAGGTGTTAGTAACTCTGGTAGGGGTGTTAATTAATTGTGTCATATTGTATGTATTCAGGAGAGTATTGTAATGAGTAACGGGTGGGCTATCTAAAGATGTGTCAATATTCATATCGCCAAGGAGAATACAATCACGCCCGTTCACTGACACCTGATCAAGGCATGCTTCTAAACTGTCAATGAATTCATTAAAAGGTGTGTTGGGTCTTCTGTAGATAACGCCTATAACAATCTTTTTGTTGTTGATCATAGTTTCCCCAAAGATGGATTCGCAGTGATTAATTTTACATGTGTTAATGCGAGAGAAGGACAACGAGTTGTGAAAATACAGAGCGACTCCACCACCTTGTGAGGCTTCACGATTACAAGTAACGAAAGTATAGGAAGGCAAATCATAAAGACAGCAATTTGAATCGGGATGTAACCATGTTTCCGTTAGAGCTATAAAAAGAAAATTTTGATCTAACATGCTTAGAAAGTTAACAAAGCTATCAAAGTTTTTTGTAAGGGATCTGACATTGCAATGTAGGAAAGAACATGAACTGTTTAAAAGATTTCTATCAGAATTGAACTGGTTGACGGTGCAAGACTTACAGCTGTATTTGACTATGACTTCCTCGTTCATCATGAAATGACTGACATACTTAGAGAATAAGTAATCGAAAAATGTGTTTTTAATGTGCATTAAGTTAGTTTTGTTTGTTTGATATGCTTGTGTGTTTTGTATTCTTGTATTCCGTGAAATAAATAAATAAACTGTATGTCAACGAGTTGAGTAATTGGTAACAAAATACAACACCTTATTATTCCAAGACAATAGCCCCCGTCACCACGTCCTGGTTTTCACATAATTTTATACATTACACTTTCATTCAAACGGGGGTCGACACATACATTCATAATTCATCAACAATACCGGTGCTTATCCGTCATTGCACGCATTTAGCGAGGAACGCTAGTCTATACCTTCATTACACAGTGTTCACCCCTGTGCACGTTACATAAGTTTGTATTCCTGTAAAATAAAAGAATGTGGAGAAATCAACTCCGGACTTTTGATTGGTTGTTTGTCAAATGTAACACGTGTACTCCCTGTCAAGTGATTGACCAATTTGAAACAAACAACACCTAACTAGTCTTACAAACACAATAGTTTTCCCTGCCACCACCTTTAAAGTGCACCTGGA
The DNA here is from genome assembly GCF_964340395.1 of Glandiceps talaboti. Taxonomy (NCBI): domain Eukaryota; kingdom Metazoa; phylum Hemichordata; class Enteropneusta; family Spengelidae; genus Glandiceps; species Glandiceps talaboti. Next base: position 24,070,016 of record NC_135559.1, read on the forward strand.
GGGGTAGAGGAAAATTTTGATCCTCTAGGTCTGATTGGTTCATGGTTCTCGACAGGAATCTAACATCTTGGGTTGGGTATATAAATGACGCGTGATACATTTTCAAACTGTCTTTGCGACTCCAGCAAACGATAAACAAAGATGGATACTGGTATTGTGCTGCTCACCCTGGTCTATGTCGTCATAGTATATGTCCGAAGCCTTGTACTGCTGAGAGTGGATGATAGAAGAATATTCCGATGTTTGGTATGGGTCCTGGATGCTGTATGCTGTCTACTTCGCTCACTGGTCGAAAAGAGGAAGTTGGAAGGAAAAATTGCAATGTGTATCACCGTATGGATGCTGTGTTTGCTTCAGATGTTTGTTCGCTGTACAATAGAGACTGTTCGAGAATGGAAGTCTATGGTTTGCGTATTGGTTCGTCAATTTATCATGGTTTGGTCCCTGCGAGAACGTCGAAGGATGGTATATGAGATAAGTCGGTTTGCTATGTTTGTTCTTTCTGCTGCATTTGGGCCCGTTGTATGGGAATGGGGGCCATGGTGGCAATTTCGGCGCGGTACCTTTTTTGGCGGGAAGGTGGCGGCCCGGGTTGACAGGTTAGGATTTAGACGGTTTTGTCAGGAGGAAAGTTTGTCATTGGTTGTTCAAGTGGCACAGACTGTAATATTCCCCATTTTCGAAAACATTAAGAACGCAAAATACATATCAAAATTTATCTACGAATAAAAAATACAAATCAAAATTTATCGACAAACAAATTTGAATAGATACGTCATACATAGTCATGTACACAAAGTTGTTCTCGGGTACCCAGATTCCTATAAATTCAGCCACCTCCGGTATACACATTTCTTTCACAACCGAAACAATTGTATTTTGCCATGTTCAAATGAAAAATCATTGATGTTTATATTAGACTATTTACGAAACACAAACTTGAAAACCATAATTGCCTATAACCACAGAAAACCACTTCTATTTAGGGTCCCATACTAAAGTTACCCCAAAACTAGTAAACCAAATGTAAACTTAAAATAGGTTGTTCCTAGAAATACAGACTGTGCCACTTCTAATTAGGGTTCCCATTCTAAAATTAACAACTTTCGCAAAAACTAGTTAACTAAATGTAAACTTAAAATAGATTGTTTCTAGAAATACTGACTGTGCCACTTCTAATTAGGGTTAAAGTTTTCGCAAAATCTAGTTAGTTAGTTTTTTTTCAAGAAATACAAAGTTGAATCGAAATATTTCTTTCATTAAAATGCTAATCATACAAAATTAAAACCCGTGTATTTTGCTCTGCAGCGCATATTTTTTTCATTCATGTTACAAATTTAAGAGTTATTTCCGTAAAGACATTCTTCTTTGAAGATGATGAAAAAGATAAGTTTGTTTACAATATTACAAATATAGCTAATAACCACATAACAACCAACAATGTGAACCAAATTTATTTTTCGTTTTGTGATGGTCAGAACATTCATAAATTACAATACAAAATAATGTCACCGCTTCAGTTATACCCATGGTATAGTGATCAAATATATGTGTCTCAAAACCAAATTAAGGCTTATGATCTCATCTTTTTGGTCAAAGATCTATCATTAGATTAAGATGTATTCTGGATGTGTTTATCTCATCACTGATATGCAAATTAGGGCTAAAAAGACTCAAACGAAAAGAAAGTCTATAACAAGATGATCCAATCAGTAATATGCAAATTAGTGCCTAATAATATGTCTTTTTGGTCAAAATTCTATCATTAGATTAAGATGTATTCTTGATGTGTTTATCTCATTAGTGATATGCAAATTAGGGCTAAAAAGACTAAAACTAAGTCTATATTTACAAAGTCTATAACAAGATGATCCAATCAGTAATATGCAAATTAGTGCCTAATAACGTGTCTTTTAGGTCAAAAGTCTATCATTAGATTAAGATGTATTCTTGATGTGTTTATCTCATCAGTAATATGCAAATTAGTGCCTAATAATGTGTCTTTTTGGTCAAAAATCTATCATTAGATTTAGATGTACTCTTGATGTGTTTATCTCATCAGTGATATGCAAATTAGAGCTAAAAAGACTAAGACTAAAAGTCTATATTTACAAAATGTCTAAGATAATCCAATCAGTAATATGCAAATTAGTGCCTAATAATGTGTCTTTTTGGTCAAAAATCTATTATTAGATTAAGATGTATTCTTGATGTGTTTATCTCATCAGTGATATTCAAATTAGGGCTTAAAAGACTAAAAATAAAGGAAAGTCTATAACAAGATGATCCAATCAGTAATATGCAAATTAGTGCCTAAAATGTGTCTTTTTGGTCAAAAATCTATCATTAGATTAATATGCATTCTTGATGTGTTTATCTCATCAGTGATATGCAAATTAAGGCTAAAAAGACTAAAACTAAGTCTATATTTACAAAAAGTCTATAACAAGATGATCTAATCAGTAATATGCAAATTAGTGCCTAATAATGTGTCTTTTTGATCAAAAATCTATCATTAGATTAAGATGTATTCTGGATGTGTTTATCTCATCAGTGATATGCAAATTAGGGCTAAGAAGGCTAAAAATAAAAGAAAGTCTATAACAAGATGATCCAATCAGTAATATGCAAATTAGTGCCTAATAATATGTCTTTTTGGTCAAAATTCTATCATTAGATTCAGATGTATTCTTGATGTGTTTATCTCATCACTTATATGCAAATTAGGGCTAAAAAGACTAACAATAAAATAGTCTATAACAAGATGATCCAATCAGTAATATGCAAATTAGTGCCTAATAATGTGTCTTTTTGATCAAAAATCTATCATTAGATTAAGATGTATTCTGGATGTGTTTATCTCATCAGTGATATGCAAATTAGGGCTAAGAAGGCTAAAAATAAAAGAAAGTCTATAACAAGATGATCCAATCAGTAATATGCAAATTAGTGCCTAATAATATGTCTTTTTGGTCAAAATTCTATCATTAGATTCAGATGTACTCTTGATGTGTTTATCTCATCACTGATATGCAAATTAGGGCTAAAAAGACTCAAACGAAAAGAAAGTCTATAACAAGATGATCCAATCAGTAATATGCAAATTAGTGCCTAATAATATGTCTTTTTGGTCAAAATTCTATCATTAGATTAAGATGTAATTTTGATGTGTTTATCTCATTAGTGATATGCAAATTAGGGCTAAAAAGACTAAAACTAAAAGTCTATATTTACAAAATGTCTAAGATAATCCAATCAGTAATATGCAAATTAGTGCCTAATAATGTGTCTTTTTGGTCAAAAATCTATTATTAGATTAAGATGTATTCTTGATGTGTTTATCTCATCAGTGATATTCAAATTAGGGCTTAAAAGACTAAAAATAAAGGAAAGTCTATAACAAGATGATCCAATCAGTAATATGCAAATTAGTGCCTAAAATGTGTCTTTTTGGTCAAAAATCTATCATTAGATTAATATGCATTCTTGATGTGTTTATCTCATCAGTGATATGCAAATTAAGGCTAAAAAGACTAAAACTAAGTCTATATTTACAAAAAGTCTATAACAAGATGATCTAATCAGTAATATGCAAATTAGTGCCTAATGTGTCTTTTTGATCAAAAATCTATCATTAGATTAAGATGTATTCTGGATGTGTTTATCTCATCAGTGATATGCAAACTAGGGCTAAGAAGGCTAAAAATAAAAGAAAGTCTATAACAAGATGATCCAATCAGTAATATGCAAATTAGTGCCTAATAATATGTCTTTTTGGTCAAAATTCTATCATTAGATTAAGATGTAATTTTGATGTTTATCTCATTAGTGATATGCAAATTAGGGCTAAAAAGACTAAAACTAAAAGTCTATATTTATAAAGTCTATAACAAGATGATCCAATCAGTAATATGCAAATTAGTGCCTAATAACGTGTCTTTTTGGTCAAAAGTCTATCATTAGATTTAGATGTATTCTTAATACCATGATCTCATCGGTGATATGCAAATTAGGGCTAAAAAGCCTCAAACTAAAAGTCTATATTTACAAAACGTCTATAACAAGGTGATCTCTTCAGTGATATGCAAATTAGGGGCTAATAATGTGGCTTTTTGGTCAAAAGTCTATCATTAGTTTAAGATGTATTCTTAATACTATGATCTCATCGATGATATGCAAATTAGGGCTAAAAAGCCTAAAACTAAAGGTCTTTATTTAAAAAAGTCTATAATAAGATGATCCAATCAGTAATATGCAAATTAGTGCCTAAAAATGTGTCTTTATGGTAAAAAATCTATCATTAGTTTAAGATGTATTCTTGATGTGTTTATCTCATCAGTGATATGCAAATTAGGGCTATAAAGACTAAAACTAAGTCTATATTTACAAAAGGTCTATAACACGATCCAATCAGTGATATGTAAATTATGATCTAAAAATGTCTTTTTGGTTGTCTATAATTAGATTAAGATGTATTCTTGATATGATAATTTCATCAGTGATATGCAAATTAGGGCTAAAAAGACTACAACTAAAAATCTGTAATTACAAAAAGTCTATAACATGATGATCCCCGAGCACTGAGCAAGGACCATTAGTTTTTCACCATTAGAGTAGTTTTTGTTACATGGGAGGAGTTTTAAAAAAAAAAGTTTTTATAAGAGAACTACCGTCTCCCTCATTAACCTCTGTAAAAAATAAATAAAATAAAAGCTGTAAAAATATAACTGGTGTAAACCAAAATGCTCCTGTAGGTTGCAATTGGTTTTGCTAAATTAAAACTGAATCATAAAAGTTTGATTCAATATTTATCTGAGTGACTATTACAATGGGCTCAGACTTCCAATATCTGATTTCTTTCAAAACTGGCACAAAGGTGACATGTCATTCGGAAAATATGCCATATTTGTCATCAAAAATCAGTATTTTCTGCATAATTAATCATAAAACAAGCTTTATTTTGAAACCTGGCCTTGAGCTCCCATGGACTATACGGGGAAGGTCTGCTGTAAAGTCTGTATGCATATGTCATAAGGTACATGTACATGTATGATATAGGGTATATACTTTTCTAGGCGAGAAGATTTTGGATAACCCTGCCCATCTAGACTGGTTGATTTTATTTTAATTGTAGTTCAAAATATTGATATATTTTTCAAAATAATTCTTACAATTGCTAAAAGTAAGATTTCATTTCTCAAAAAATTAATTATTTTTGATCAGTTTTTAGGTATTACATCATATGAACTACCGTCTGCATGTATTATAGACCTGTATAGTATGTATTTTGAGTGATACAGTTGGTATAAGAAAGAGTCAGACCATTTTTAGGGTGTGTAGTATGACAACAGTTTGGTTTTTGGGGGTTTCAACATAGCCTCCCTATGTCATTTCACAAAGAGTTGCCCACCTCATCCTGGGATATATGGTCATGTGAACAAAATTAATGAAAGTGGTTTATTTTGCCAATACTAGTTCAAAGAAGCACACTTTAGATAAATTTTCTTTGCCGGCCCTACTATTAAATTCTATCTTAATAACAATAATGATAATAATAATAATAATAACTTTAGGGTAATAATAATAACATATAATAAATAATCACTAATAAGTAATAAGTACTAATATAATAAATACTAATGTATGATAAATACTAATATATAATAAATACTAATATATAGTAAATAAGCACATAATTAGGCACCAATGACTGTTAATTTCTAATTCTCCTTTCATAATTAATTGCACTTAAAGTTGAAATAGTATTGGCATTATGGATTACTCTCATTAAACATGTTCATATGACAGGACAACTCTGTGTGAAATGATACTAGGAGGCTTTGCTAAGATTACCAAGCCCTTACTGTTGTCATACTACATACCCAAAAATGGAGACACTTTCTAATACCAACTTTATAGCACAAAATAGATACTCTACAGATCTATGATAGATACAGGCGGCAGTTTGTACGATGAAATAGCTAAAAACTGACCAAATTAATTGTCTTTTGGAAAATGAAATCTCACTTTTAAGAATTGTAATAATGTTTTGAAATTTATAGATTTATTCTAAGCTGCAACTGAAGCAAAATCTATCAGTCCAGCTGAGCAGGGTTTTCCAAAGTTTTCCAGCCCAGAAAAGTATACAAAAAAACACTGCTTTCCAGCAGACCTTTCCCACCTATGGGAGTTGTGCACCCCCCCCCCCCTCCCATATTACTTCTGCAAAAAAAATTTAATTCTCTGAGATAGGACAAAAATACACATTTTGATAACACATACAAATTCTACCCACTTTATGCAACTTTAGTCAGTTATTATTTCATAATCAATTTAATAGTATAAAAATGTTTTTGCTTGACTTATTCTCATTGGCTTTTCTAACCATTGGGGTCAATTTTTCAGGGAGAAACAGTAGAACAATAAAAAATCAATTAATTATACTGTATTTGCAAATTTATACACACAGTTCTTTCTTTATAGTGGTTTCCCAAACCTGGGCAAGTTTACCTTCGTCAAGATTTGATTTCTTCCTTTCACCCCATTTCATAAAAAAATAATTGTCTACAAATTATAACCTTGAAAATTTAATATCAACCATATGGGAGCACTTTGGTAAATGTAATTTATATTGAATGTATTTTTTCATTATTTTATTAAATAAAACACAATATATTAACCAAACTGTATTAATACAATTTCCATGCAAGTTTATTTTCAGGAAGCCAGGCTCGACAAAGATGGACAAATGATGGAAAATGTGAGTCAAAAAACTGTCTTTTTAATATTTAATATGTTTATACATTGAAAGTTAGATTTAGAAACTTTATTTCTATTTGATTGTCATGTCTGCAATATAAAATAAATTTAGAAAATAATATAATTGCATTGTGAGTGAATACTTCAATTCTTATACTATTTCTTAAATTTCTTTCTTTTAGCCTGTGGTGATAAGAAGACCCAAGACTGATCGATGTATTTGATTATTACGATACTGATGTGTATTTTGCATTTATGTATATCTATTAAAATGTAATTTATGTATTGAAATGTATTTTTAAGTTATTTTATTAGTAGAACTTTTGGAGGAGTTTAGAAGAACAGAAAAACAGTTTCAGACATCAGCACCAAGTAAGTTTTTTGAGGTTTTTTTAGTTTGTATGGCTGCATGAATGATTGCTCTTTTAACTATCCCACCTCACCCCTTCCAACATACGTACATCAAATACACTATCATTTTTGCGTCTCCGGCACCAATTGTCATATCTGCGCCATCATCTACCTCGCGTTTCGGTCCGCAGTCTTCGCTGCACATGATCATATATTACATATTGACATACACAAACAGCACCCCTCGATTTTTTGTTATCCCTTTCCGTACGTCTGGTTTCTTGTGGATTTTGGTTTTCTCTGACTAGGTGGGTCTCTAGGGTTGATTACTTTGTTGTTTGGTTGGTTGGCGTTGGTTGGTTGGTTGGTCGGTTGGTCGGTTGGTTGGTTGGTTGGCAATGGTTCGTTGGTTAGTCCTTTGTAGGTTTTACATATTTTTCACTTGCTGTCTATGGCCTTAATCTCTCATACCAACACACATAAACCTCACAAACCTCCGCCGTGTCGCCGCCATCTCTATTACTGCCGTGTCGCCATCTTTATTTGCCATCACCGTTGTGCGTCATATTCATTACAACAATACAATAAAGTCCCCCATTCATTTTAACTTTCTGTATGTATGTTTGTATGGTTTAGAGTTATAATGGCACATTCCATTACAACTCTTCATATTCGCAGTCAAGCATGTGCATGTATGTTAACCCTCTCCCCCCCAAAAAAACAAAAAGTATGTGTCCTTGTATGGTGATTCAAATTGGCAACAAAGAATTGCTTGGCAGCGATGACACCCCTAGCATTGACTAGATAATATGGATTTTAGAGTAATCAATTTCCAATGCGGCCTAAATTCAACTGCATACAGAGCTCAGTAGAGCTATCAAACATTTAATCCTCTTTTTATCAGGGGGGTGGGTTGGTCAATTTCACTACAAACATTCAAATTAAACTCTCAAATCCAGGGGACCATATAGCCAGAATTACCATACGAGTATGACTACATTCTCAGTCTAAATAATTGTTGGCATAAAAATGCTACTAATGACTGAGTGAATTTAAGGTACTGTCGTCTTTAGTGTATCCATGGCAATGTATTTCAAGGCAATATCTATTATATGGTACGTCTACAGAATATCAAGTATACATCACTTACACCTAAAAGCTATGAATGGTAAGCGTCATCTAGAAGTTCTTTACTTATCTTTGCTGTTCATCTACAATTGATCTGTGCTGTCATGAACACAGATGAAAAGTGATGTAGCCTCAAATATTCATCTGAAAGTTGTTCATAAACTGATAAATTTTCATCAAGTCTTCATCAAAGACAGTCTTCAATATTTCAACTTACTAGCCAAGTCAAATTCAGAATTTTTTATGACAAATATGGCCAATATTTTGTCATCATTGCAAAGGTCACAAAACAAAGCAATGACAAGGTCTCAAAGCTCATTATAAATAAAATGGGTATTAAGTCATTTAATTTAGGTTTCTATGTATTAAGCTACCAGACTGAGCTTGTGCACAAAATGTGAAGTTTGACATTTGTGCCAGGCTTGGTTGAAATTGGTCTATGCATCTCTGCTGTATACTGTGCACTATGATTAATGTTTGGCTATTTGACCTTGAAGATACAGGTCGAGGTCAAAGGTCGAGGTCTCAGAAAGACCATTATCAATAATATGGATATGGATAATATAACACTCAAAGTGGGTCACTATTACACACTTCAATAATAGCACTCGGTATTAAATAGCACTATTGCAAGAAATGTGGGAATTGAATACTAGCATCCATTATTAAATAGCACTATTGCAAGACTTGTGGGAATTGAGTACTAGCACTCGGTATTAAATAGCACTATTGCAAGAAATGTGGGAATTGAATACTAGCACTCGGTATTAAATAGCACTATTGCAAGACATGTGGGAATTGAATACCAGCATCTGGTATTAAATAGCACTATTGCAAGAAATGTGGGAATTGAATACTAGCAACCGGTATTAAATAGCACTATTGCAAGAAATGTGGGAATTGAATACTAGCACCCGGTATTAAATAGCACTATTGCAAGAAATGTGGGAATTGAATACTAGCACCCGGTATTAAATAGCACTATTGCAAGAAATGTGGGAATTGAATAATAGCACCCGGTATTAAATAGCACTATTGCAAGAAATGTGGGAATTGAATACCAGCAACCGGTATTAAATAGCACTATTGCAAGACATGTGGGAATTGAATACTAGCACCAAGTATTAAATAGCACTATTGCAAGAAATGTGGGAATTGAATACTAGCAACCGGTATTAAATAGCACTATTGCAAGAAATGTGGGAATTGAATACTAGCACCCGGTATTAAATAGCACTATTGCAAGAAATGTGGGAATTGAATACTAGCAACCGGTATTAAATAGCACTATTGCAAGAAATGTGGGAATTGAATACTAGCAACCGGTATTAAATAGCACTATTGCAAGAAATGTGGGAATTGAATACTAGCACCCGATATTAAATAGCACTATTGCAAGAAATGTGGGAATTGAATACTAGCACCCGGTATTAAATAGCACTATTGCAAGAAATGTGGGAATTGAATACTAGCAACCGGTCATGTTGTACTTAAAAATAGTGACCCCCCCTGCAATTCATCCACAAAACAATCCACCCCCCCTGACAAATATAAAAACACAATGTCCTGCCCATCTGTTGACAGGAAACACTCTTTTTGTTAACGCACACTGCATATATAGTTAATTTTACATGTTACATTTTCAGTAATTTTAATTTTTATACTATTTTTTTATAACATTAGCATGGAACTATAACAAAACAATAGATGGTTACAAAGGCCAAAGAAAATGATTATCAAAATCTTGTGAAATTAAAATGCTTTTACTTTTCTAAGTATGAATGAATGAATGAGTGACTGTTGTTCTTATAACCCCCTCTCCAACCTACACATTTCAAATACTACCCGTATTTTCATCATCATCATCATCGCCATTAACTACCTCACGCCTCGGTCCTTTTTTGCCATCACTACGCATGACCACATATTACATATACACAAACGGTTCATCTTTTTTCTTTTTCTTCTCATTTTGGGTTGTCCTCAGGTTAGGTTAGGTCAGAGGGTCGGTAGTTTGGATTATTTTCACTTGCCTGGCTATGGACTTTCTCTCATACTTAACATCCACAGACACAAATTTCACACTTCCACCACTGTCACCAATTTCACCACGTCTCCGTTTGCATTCATCATCTTCGCTGCGTCTTCATCTGCATTCGCCATCCTTCCCGCGTCTCCACCTGCATTCGTCATGTTCGCCCTGTGTCATATTCAAGTTATTTTTACACCAACACCAACACAAACTATAGGTTTTCATGTTTGAGAGTTATAATGGCACCATACCCTCATAACTCCTCACTACTGGCTGTCAAGCATTGTGAGTGTGTGTATTAAACTTGCCCCCCCCCCCAAAAAAAAAATAAAAATAAATAAATAAAAGTAATAAATAAAAATAAAGGAAAAACTGTGGCCTATTGTATATAAAAGGGTATGTATGGCAACTCAAAGGAAGCGACAAAGAATTGCTTTGCAGCAATGATACCCCTAGCATTGACTAGATAATATGGACGTTAGATTCAATATTTCATGCACCACATTTCAACAGAGCTCAGTGAAGTTCTACCAACCCTGTACATCATATCATTGGGATTAGGAATGGACAATAAAAATATCAAGGATCTAACGTTCAGGGGACTTTTTTGCCCGACTTGCCATATCATAACGGTACTCGGTATATACCAGTTAATCTAGATGAATGAAATAAATGAAATAAAATATACCATAAGTTCTATAAATAGTCTATACATATAATGACCAACTGAAAGTACTATCGTCTGGCTTTTGTGGCTGTCATTCAAGGCAATTTCTATTACATCTACAAGATATCAAGTGTACATCACCTACATCTGACGGCTTAGAGTGTTAAGTGTCTTCTCTAGGGTACTTACTTTTTATTATTCGTCTACATTTGATCATGATGTGTGATGATGATGAACGTAAGTGTAGTCTGTAAGGTACGCCGTGATGGGGCGCCCTCACACTTCAGCCAACCCCTCCCACGCCGGTGAGGGCGGAACGTCAGGACGTATCTTACAGTCTAACGTAAGTGACACACAAAATTAATTATGTATGCGTAAGAGCAAATGACACACATCTTATGGCAAATGACTAGCGTATGGAAATAAATGACACACATAAGGCAAGTAATGCACGTATGACCACAGGGGCGTGTAATATTTCTTAGATTGTTGTTTTCCTGGTCTACAGACTAGATATAACAACCTTTTGACTATATATTCCTACCTGTAAGTAAGGAAAAAACATTTCCGCTACTTTAGAGATTGACACATTTGTAGCAGCAGGATTCGTACGATATTTTCCTAAGAAAACGGCGATCCAGGGCGGCAATCTAAGCAATAATACGTGCCCTGTGCTCGTGACTATAAATGACGCACACACAAGGCGAATGATGCACACATGACAATAAATCTAAATGACACACATGACTACATGAGATGACTACATGCGATATGACTACATGAGGTGACTACATGAGATGACTACATGCGATATGACTACATGAGGTGACTACATGCGATGTGACTACATGAGATGACTACATACGATATGACTACATGAGGTGACTACATGCGATGTGACTACATGAGATGACTACATGCGATATGACTACATTAGATGACTACATGCAATACTGCGATGCGAGATGATGACATGATATGCGGCGATTTTGTAATGACGTTATGCCATTCGTAGATTATTCAATATGCATAAGGGGTAGACCATTCGAGAACTATCCAATAGTATGAAGGTTACCATTACAAAACCTTCAAGTTCACTTTTACCCCAAAGTGTAAGATAAGTGAAGCACTGATTGTGAAACAGCCAAACACTTACATGGCATGTTCTGTAACTAGTGTTGTAGCTAGGTAATACATGTATTATATGTATATTTTTTATGTATAGTTATGTTTGAACCCTTACATGAAGTAATATTTAAACCATTTATGAAAGAAACAGAGACAAGAACAAATATTATATGTACCACAGGCTAACGAAACTGACTGGTCCCTGACATGTGTTTGAAACTGTTTGTCATGATTTGACAAGTGTCCTGGTTGGAGAGGTACGAGCAATTTGAACAGTATACTCGAACCTGTGCATCATTTCCCTGCCAAGACATTTTTTTTTCTAGCAGCAGTGGTCCATCTTTTTTTTCCATAACCCTCTCATATCCGGATTTTTTTTTCAAGCAAATCCATTTGGCATCTTTTTCCCCAAAAAATCTTCCAAGCCCCCCCCCCCCGGATATCAAATGGTCCACCTCTTACCACGTGCAACATGCTGAGGAGTACTCCCTAGCCTGTTTCATATTAATACTCGTATTATGCGTATTGAATAATCTACGAATGGCATAACGTCATTACAAAATCGCCGCATATCATGTCATCATCGCAGTATTGCATATAGCCATCTCATGTAGTCATCTCATGTAGTCATATCGCATGTAGTCATCTCATGTAGTCATATCGCATGTAGTCACCTCATGTAGTCATATCGCATGTAGTCATCTCATGTAGTCATATCGCATGTAGTCATCTCATGTAGTCACATCGCATGTAGTCATATTTATAGTATACGTAGTACTATAGATCGATTCGATTCGTATGATATTTTCCTAAGAAAACGGAAATCTAAGCAATAATACACGCCCCTGTGTCTCTTTCCCTATACAGGTAGGAATATATATTCAAAAGGTTGTTCTATTTAGTCTGTAGACCTGGAAAACAACAATCTATGCAATATTACACGTGATATTTATAGTATACGTAGTACTATAGATCGATACATTTGTAGCAGCAAGATTCGTATGATATTTTCCTAAGAAAACGGAAATCTAAGCAATAATACACGCCCCTGTGGTTCCTCCGATCAAAGCTGAAGCAGTGTATGTACAATGTACGTATGGAATCGGGAGAGCACAGCGCACATTTGTGTCGGGTTAAATTTATCCACGTGTTGATGTAATCCATATTTATCAATCAGATATATTGTAAAATTCTTCAAGTCGTACAGAAATAACGTCTCTAACTTCAAAACAAACCCTGAGAAACTGGACCGGACGTGGCTAGCCAAGTATCTAGTTGCAGGCTTTCTTTCATAACCATGTGCTGGGGTCACGACCTTGATTGCCAACGTCAATATTGTCCAATCATATTTAATATCATGAACACATCGCGATATTTGATTTGTTGGTTTCCTAAACTGTATACTTCGAATACCATGATTCGTTACAGAATTCTTCTAATGAATATTAAATAGGCCGCTTGTTGCATTAAATTAAGTGATATCGCATCAAGGGAAACCATACAAGTTTTCTTCCAGACGAGTTGCTAAAGTCATGTAAATGACAACACTAAACTCACGAAATTTCCTCAATTCTTTACAATTTTATTGCTGATAATATGGCAATCTAATAGCTAGTATATTTATTCAAGATAAATATGTTTACTTTGTTGCTAAATGCGCCGTTCAAAAGGCGACATCAGTGAGTATAGTCGAGTATAGTGGATATAATATGCTGTTGACGCCATGCCTATTGTAATGCTTCTCCTCGGCAAAGAATAAAAAAAATCAGATAAATAAATTGAAACACGCGAGCGACATTACAAGTGTTTATGTATATCTACACTGTAGTCAAGCCGTTTTTATTTATTTTGCCATAATATGGGGAGATAATATTTTAGCATTTATACCCACAGACACTGCCAATTAGTCAGAAAGTGTGAGTAAATATCGGTAAATGTTGGTTAATAAGACATGTAGAGTGTAGTTTTTGTTTACTGATGTCTGTTACAACCTCTAGCAATGTATTTTTTCACAATGCTGTTGAGTTTTGTTCACCTAGTGACTACGCTCGTCATAGTCTTAGTGCTATCCATGTCTCCTTATGACGTCATAAAATCCCGTGGTCTAGGTGGGACCGGAAATACCCGAAAACTCTCGAAGTAAATCCGAAGGGAAGTGACTGAAAAAAGGTCATTTTAAGGTGTTTGCAGACGCTTTTGAAAAGTTTTAAAACCAGAATGCATTTCACAAACATGTCGTCTAGCAAATTAGCGATAGTGAATCTGAGCATTTTGAATCACCTTTAAACTACTGGGCAGATCAGCCTGAAATTTGTTGGGAACATTCTTAAGGGTGTTTAGATTAAGAACTGTTCACGGCAAATTAGGGCTAAAAATGTGTCTTTTTTGGTCAAAAATCTTTAATTCCAAAATTACTCAGCAGATTGGGCTGAAATTTAATGGGGGTGTATTGATGAAGAAATATTTAAGCATATAATGATTTCATCAGTTATATGCAAATTAGAGGTGAAAATGTGAATTTTGGTCAAAAACTTATATCCCAAAAAGTACTCCGTCAATGAGACTAAAACTTGGTGAGATGTTTCTAGAAGTGTTATTCTGCAGATTTTCATCGAAACATTTTGGCACAATTGGCCCTAGCAACCATGACCACGCTGTTAGCAACAACCAAATGTCAGTATATTTTCATAGTTAAATAACAACCTCATCTGTTAGGCAAGTGACTAAACATTCAAAGAATGTGTGCAAATACCTCTAGCAACCATGACCACGCCCATAGCAATAGCCAAACAGTGGTGTATTTCACAAAGATAACAACAGTGCTTCATAGACAATTGAACAAACATTCAAAACGTTTATGCAAATATGCCTAGCAACACGAACACGCCCATCATAACAGCCAAATGATCACATGTATTGCAAAGAAAGCAACAGGGATTAATAGATAAATGAATAAACATTCAAAAAAAGTATGCAAATATACCTAGCAACAAGACCACGCCCATAGCAACAGCCAAACGATCACATATATTGCAAAGATAACATCAGGGATTCATAGACAAGTAAAGTGAATGAACATTCAAAAAAATGTATGCAAATATATCTAGCAATATGACCACGCCCATAGCAACAGCCCAATGATCGTATATATAATTGCAAAAATAGCAACAGGGTTGGATAGGCAGCTGGACAATCATTCAGCAAATGAACACCTATACCTAGCATGGATCAGTATGTGGGTAAACATTATTAAACCTTTACAGTTGTGCTACAGTGCTATTGGCGCTATTTTTATTTCTTCCTAAAAATGTCTCCTTGTTGTGGGCAGAGTATAGGTGTTTGATGGTTAGTGGCTCCTTAGCCTCCTGTTTGAATTCAGGCTCAGCAGTTTTAGCTATGTCATTTAGTGCTTCAATTTCTATGTGAGTGTGCTATGATATGCTTACACATTCTCGCAAACCAGAGCTATTATATTTCTTCCGCTACACTTCGAAATATTAAACTCTTACGGCTGTCAAGCCGTACCTCACATCAGACCTTTCCGGGCAATAATTTTTCAAGCTTTACAAGGCAGAACCATCATACAACTAGCAACTAATAGAGTTGAAATGAAATATTTAGTTTCATAGCATCTTGAGGGTAAAAGCACATTTCTTCAATGTCTGTGGTAACAGGTATGGGGAGATCTTGCGACGCGGATATGTCCACCTCTAATTGGGGAGACTTTAACAGTCTGTTAAGGCAATTTTTAGACTATGTACTAAGCAATACTTTCAGAACTGTAAATACAGTAATATCTAAAATTAGCAATGAATCTATATACATAGGATTAAAGTGTTCAAGAAAATTTTAATAACATCATGACAGTGAAAGGTTTGATGCATCTGATTGTTGGCTGAATGAGTACCTCCCATTCATCTGGGGGTGAGGGATCCTAGGGGTCTCGTCCTAGCAGATCTAGAGTTTTTTTGGCTTTAATATTAGGTCAATTTTTAAGTTATTTATAGCCTTTCAGGTAATACTACTTCACAAATTATGTTAAATGTAAGTTTCGCATTTCACATAAAAATTGTAATGTCTATAACCCCGTCTATAACACTCGTATAGTGGCATTATTGCTATTGTACTTTGCTATGTTTAATAGAGAATTTAGGTGTACATGCCTACCACAGGAAAAAGGACAATTTAGGTGTACATGCCTACCACAGGGAAAAAGAAGGATAATCAATTTTGTTCTCGTGATTTTCCTGATTTCTAATATTATTTTCTCTATATTTCAAATAAAGTTTTTAAATATTGTTTCCTCTCACTGTTTTTTCCTAATTCCTACCTTTATCACTAATTAGTAGATTGCAAATCCGAGAACAAACTTACGAGCAGCTGCACTATATTGAGCACCGAGTGTGTAAACATCTACTGATCTGACGAGTAGCAGTACTCCGTGTACTCCGTCCATATGCATTGGTCGCACTGATGAAGGGTAGAACGAATTTACTGAAACAAAAAATCATTAACTTTTCGCTGTCAAGTTCCGCAATCAAATTGAACATTGTTCGCTTATCACTTATCATATCAGAAGAAAGCCTGAATGTCTATAGCAGCAAGACTAATTTATATACTCAGCAGTAACTATCTATAATTCATGTGTCTGACTGCTCAGAAAAAAAAAACTATTCCCCTGTGGGAAAAAATCCATTAGGCATGTTTGGGTAAATTACATTGATTTGTTGTTGTTGTTTTCTTACTTTAAATTACTTTTAAATCTAAGTTGATTCTTTCACAAGTTTCACGATGAGAGCGCGATAGTCTAGAGTAACGAAATATCAAACACACAAATCAAAATGGAGTCGGTGAGTAGTGATCGCATGGTCGAGCTGTCGTCTTACAGAGACCAACATTTTAAGGTAAGAATGATTTATTAGCACTTCCACTAGAAAACTGTGTACAATCTCCATGTCGTACTCGTCAATTTTAGAGGTCTTTTGAGCTTATTTTAAGTCAGAAAAATAACCGCGGATTGTGAACCATCATCCCCCTGGCCCTGGATTTCCATTGTTCGACATTACGATTATTGGAGAACGTGGTCCCCATTTCGTACATGACCCCGCAAGTAACCGTAGTAACACGGCCCTATGGTAAACGAGGATCGTAAATCAGACTTTTTAAATAACGATTTTCTTCTAATAAAACCAACATTTGTAATAAATGCTGAAATTTGTAGTATTTTTTTACGGAGTGTCTCGTGACCGTCGCCTGTAAGCAGACTCGGACGCAGCAGACGTGCTCGTGACAGGGTCAGGATTTTTACAGAATCGATGTGTATTGATATGAAAAACACGCTCTGGTTACCTTTGAAATGATTGCCTTCGTACCCTGAATACACAGAACTTTCAAAAAAATGTCTAAATCGTGAGCAAGCGTGAAACTGACATGACTGTCATGTATCGTTGGCCGACCGACCGACGTACATGTACATGTATGTACAATGTAATACAGCAGGTCGACATCAACATGTGCGCTCATATTTGAAGTATGACTGACTGACCCATTGGAAATACGCATTCACCTTTCGTCATGTGTTGTTCCTAGAGCTCAGTACAATCCGGTGAGCAAGATCACAACTTCAACTTAATTTTTTAAGTCCTAGTACATGTAAAGGTCAGGTGTTGAACATAGAACTATGTTCAATTTTTTTTAATGTTTCACAAAAGATAGACTGTCGACAGTCGCTCGCGCCTTTTTTTCCTACGTTTTATCTAAACTCCGATCCGGCGCAACACTAGTATAATCGCAAACTGGTATTGAGGCCTGAGGGCCGAAGGCCCGAATGGTCGAGGGCCGAAGGCCCGAGCGACTGTTGTCCCTTGCCGCGCCCTCATGCGATAACAATAGGGACATTCAGTTTGTAGACTATTCGACATTCAGGTCATAGTTCATAAGGCTTGTCAATCAAAATGAACATGGTGTAGTCACCAAGCGATCGCGAGTCAACACATCGAGACGCATTGGAGAAACTTGGATACTCACACTTGAAAGACTTTCAGAGAATAATTATAGATGCCTATGTCTCTGGGAAAGATGTTTTCGATAGTGTACTGACAGGAAGTGGCAAGTCCATAGCCTATTCGCCCCGATCGTTCTCGATACAGCTAACAACGTCTGCAACACCCATTGTCCTAGTAGTGTCCCCATTGATACAATGATAGCGCTAATATAATCCCGTATATAAACGGCGAAGGCCCTTTTATTTGTGGTAATTTTGCTAAACAAATAGGGAAGTGGTAACAACTTAGCGATGGCTCCTGCTAAACTGCAGTTATGCACGTGTTCCGACCATTGACATATCTACCTACCATGCCATAATGTGACCTAGTCATTATGAATATATGACGTATGTAATTACTGCATGTGTCTTCAATAAGAATAGAAATCTGAGGTACATTTCTCGAAATTACTTTCGGTCAGACGTCAGAAAAGTTACGCCGAACAACGCCTCGACCGCCTCTCTCTGATCTTCGGTGACGATAATTGACATCTTTAAAACTCATCATGACTGCAAGTTCAGACTGACGTACTGTTCTAAACTCTGACTGCACAGTTTATAACATGTTACTATTGTTAGTACTTTGTACCACAGACAACTTGTCTGTGGTTTTACCATCATTTCACATCCATTGATATACACAACCACCCTTGGTGTACGCGATCCATTGCTATGAAGTGCTGATAGATAGAACTTCTGTCAGTGTCACGTCTGTAGTCTCTGTACGTACGATCGTGGCATTGACTATCATAAAATTTCAATGATATTTTCAATGGCCAATAAAGTAGAAAGTGTGCCATATGTCGAAAGAAGAAGAGTTGCTCTACGATTATCCATTAATGAGCATTGTTCTAATTTACAACACAGTATTTGTAAAATACAAACTACCTGGAAATATATAAACTACGAGTTTATATTGTCTCTATTTTGTATCATACAGTAATAGTATCGCATTTCTTTTGAAAATGGTTTCAAATTCAATTTTGAATACAACGAGATTCGCATTGTTGGAATATGTAACAATAAAATGTTCACAGTGTAGCAAAAACTTCAACTAAGTAAAGGAGTCGAGTCTGAAGTTCGGTATGGTATTGGGTATTTTTACTCGTGATTGCCTGTACTGATCTTTCTTCAACTGTAAAATTTAACAAATCAGATGACCATGAAATGCTAATAAATTGTTGTCTGACGTACTTCAATTTATTGGGGTCACCCTATTTTTTTTCTTCTGTTTTTCATTATCCGGCCGACCCAAAGTTTCACCCCTCCCCCCACATCAACAACAAAAATCACATAAAAAGAAAACATCAAGGAAAAGGCACAACAAACTGTCATATCATATAAAGATTACGTAAATTGACTCCTCAATCGGAATCTGAAATAATGGGGTGCAATAGCTTTAGGTATATATAGACTCAGTACTCTGAGGAGGCACTAGTTGAAGACGTGTCGGATCGGAGCACGATCTCCGTGCCGTGGTAAATATGGAGGCACTTTTCTGTCTTTGTTTCAGGTAGAACGTCTACCATTTGCACATTTGAATATTATCTACGCCTCACTATCACACATTTTATACATGAATTTTATTACTATATAATATGCTAGCTGCAGTCGAGGGAAGGTAAAAAGGGTGTCCAAAACATCTATTGCTTGACTGGAGTGTCGGTCGGAGTTGGTACACCGACTTCCGTAGCACTCTCTCGCTATCATTACCTAATTTACCACTATAACAGCTAGCTGCTAAACAAAAGGCAATAGACTAGTGCAGCATGACAGTGTATCGGGCGTCGAGGTCGTCAACGACGTCATTTACTAATCTTAAAAAAACGTATGCGCGGTTTCAAGCTTTAACAAAGAAAGATAGGAAAGCAAAAAGTACTTGTTTATGACCATCAAAATGCATTTACGAAGACAAGTTTCCGCTGTAGTTTACGTGTGTTGAATGTTGAGTGACCTTACATTGAACTGTATGCAAATCATACGATATATAGAGAAACGCCCCATTAAATGACGTCACATCATGAATAAGTAATAGCAAGGGAGATGCGGCAAGGGACAACAGTCGCTCGGGCCATCGGCCCTCGATATCAGTTTGCGATTAGACTAGTGTTGCGCCGGATCGGAGTTTAGATAAAACTGAGGAAAAAAGGCGCGAGCGACTGTCGACAGTCTACACAAAAGATTAAAACTTGCTGTTGTCACTCAGCCCTATCATCGATCCTCAATCACATATACCACATCGCCATCTTGAAAACCCAACAAAAAGTAGCGATACTTTATACATACATTGTACAATGTACTAGTATACAATGTACATGTACTTCATGGGGCTTAGGGTGCTTTTCTGAAAAACTTAAAATTCATAACAAAAATTAATGGGAATACATTTTTTACATAAAAACAGCCTTTTGTGTTAAAACGATTGACAGGAAAAACCTGGAAATTCAATAAAATTTGAGTTGTCGAGTACCAACGTTTATTTTCGTTTTACACTCACAGTGACTCTATAACAA
This sequence comes from Glandiceps talaboti, assembly GCF_964340395.1. Taxonomy (NCBI): domain Eukaryota; kingdom Metazoa; phylum Hemichordata; class Enteropneusta; family Spengelidae; genus Glandiceps; species Glandiceps talaboti. The sequence goes on from NC_135559.1 coordinate 24,090,637, forward strand.
CTGGAAGCATACAGCAGGGTTTTTACATTACGCATAATTATGGACTTAGGACCCTGATAAAATTACCACTGCGTCCTCTGGGATGCAGGAATTTTGTCGTAGTTAATATCCCCCTCCGTTTTAATGTGCTCGCATCTCATTACTAACTACATCAGAATTCCCTGATTTGAAATGGAACACTCCGGAATCTCATTATTTATTCATAAGGACGTCACCGTTTACAGCAATAAGAAGATATATACTACGTTCACACTAGGACCTATTCTCCGGAGAATCAGTGTCTTAAATTAACTCCGGAGGTAATTTGCGTGTGTGAATGGTCGACTCCGGAGAATCTGTGGATTATTTTACTGCGGAGGTTTTGGTTGATTCAGCTCCGCAGATCCTCCGGAGGTAAGGATTAGCTCGTACTAAGTTGTAGGTGTGAACACTTTACGCCGGTGTAAGCGCCCTCAATCGGTGTATTACAGTCATCGCACTAATTTCCCCGGACAGCAAATTACCGATGTTGCCAGCTAATTAGTGCGCAATATTGAGAGTTCGTACGATCGACAATTACCGAGCCACATGTTTGTATTGTAAACTGATGTCGCCGCGTACTTAGGCCTTTCTTGTTTATTAGAACAGTGGTGTGTAGCACCATGGGTGATGTCATAAAACTTTGTCCGGAAGAAACCATTTCATGTACTGGTTATAAGTTGGCATAAACATGTTTGTATTTATACACTCATCTTTACTATCACACTTTGGTAAGCTTGCTAATCTTTCTTCAGAACCACCAATCATATAAAAAAAATACATTGAAGTCGGTAACGAATCATATATATTGTTATTATTATTATTGATGTACCACACCACATCATCCCTTCAATGAATCAGCCTCCCATGTAACGTTTACGTGGTTTACTCAAACTATGTCTTATACTAACTGCAATAACTGTAGCGTGTACTGTGATTTTGGGGTTCTTTCCTCTGTTTTTGTACCTTTTTCCGTTCCGATGTTTGACTGGAAGCAATCGCTACAATTTCTCCAACGGTAACGCAAATGGCCGAGGTCACACTGAAAACGCCATTTCAAAATGTTGCTACTTTTAGGTTTTCCTAACCGTCGAATTGCAGAGCCAAACTTACGCGAAATATCATTAGGAGAAGACTCGTTAATTTGCTATTTCAACCACCGTACGTATTGCCCAAAATTTAACACGTGTGAGATACGTTTTCGTTATCTGAAAAGATACCTTATGTTTAGCACACGATGTCTTCGCCACCGTATTTACGGAAACTGCTATCAAAGAAGTTGTTGCCGAGATAGCACCGTAATTTGCATAAATATTCTCTTCAGATTTTGTGGATTTCCTTTGTATTAACTCTCGATTATAAGTTTTAACGGTACATTTTGGCCGACATGCAAGCATCACAGCCATATAAGTTCAAACGCTGTGAGCATTGGAGGTACATGTATCTGTGAATATATGGTTTGTGTAAAAGTTGCTATTGATGTCTTACGTTTTAGGTACTTGTCCTCGGGTTTTAATTTTACGATATTTCCATCTTGAAGTTTTTACTGAGACTGAATGTGAATGTACTTGGAAAAGTAATGGGGTGACTGGGGGAACCCGTCCCGTTTTACATGTGCAAGTCAGATGGTGTCACGTAATTAATCTGCAAATAAATGCAGCTAGTTCTCAACATCACGTAATTACGTACAATTAGTGTTCGGTAGGATTTTTTTTCGTTTGGTTTACTGAAATATTTCATAGCAGACGACTGATGTGCGAAGTGAAATTGATAACATATATTGGGTCATTTCACCAGTGCCGTAAGTGTTTGGAAGTTGAGTATTGTGTGAATCATTTTTGACTTTTTTACCAATGAATGTCTACGCCACACGTATTCCTCTGAAGATTATTCACTTCAAATAAATTAAAGTAAAGACGATACAAGATTTGATAAATACTGATATTGTTACATGTACAGTAAGAGACATGCACACAGTGCATAGATCACATACGGAAGTGCAAATTTGCCGTCATAACAACAAAAGGCCTTGCGTGGAAGTATTTCGGAAGGCAGAATTTGCCTGCGGTCTCGTTGCGATATTATTTTTTTATTAGCGGGTTGTTCACCATTTCCATTACTCCTACCTGGCTTACTAGCCAGAGAAAAGAAATTAGTTATTTGCCGTTTACTCCCGGGGTGTAGGCTATCTGCTGTACTATGTCGACATGTCAAACTATCATTATTTGAGAAGAGACGTTGCATGTCAGGGGCAAACGGGAGTAGAGAATGAAATTTAAAAACCAGAAAATGGCAAAATTATGTCGAAATCGAAGGCTTGCCGACAGTCATGTACAAGAACAATGGTTCTGTCAAATGGTGTACACTGCTCATGTGAGCGGTCATCCATTGCTATCTAATGGAAGTGTCAATCAAAATTAATGTCAACAACGTTGTCTATCTGTATGCTTTGATACATTCGGAGCCAGAGTACATCAATCCTGACATTGTCAATCAGAATATTTAGTCTACAATGCGACGTATAAATTACTTGCAAGTGACCGTCAAAATGAGTTGGTAAAAAATTACTGGCAATTTCTTAGGCAGGTTACTTTGTGAAAACGCATGCATACATCTATTTTTTATACGGTGATACGGTGACCTAGGACTCTGTATTTCTTTACACATCTCAAACACTTTGTTGTTCTTATACCCATGCTGGTAACGTCGTTAAGTTGCTGTCCGGGAAATTAGTGCGATGACTGTAAACGAAATCACTTCCTGTTGGCTGCAGAAGTCACCATACACCATTCGAATCAAGGTTATCAATCGTCACAGAGCATATGTCCCTCGCTAATAGTAATACACCCATGGTCCACAACAGTGAAAGAGGTAACAACTGGTGTGACTAAATTCAGAATGTGTATGAATAGAAAACACATGAATTCACGTTGGTCGACATGTCAACGTCGAGCGTGTTGCGTGGCTTGTCGAAAGTTAAACTGGGCATCACGACGCGACGACGAGTGAAATTGTTAACATGCATGAGAAGACATCTTCGCTTATTTCTCGAACGCATGAACGTATACAGCAATAAAAAACACAAGGCAATCTCTACAACTCATGTTGTTTACAGTGATCGCACTATGCACTTATCGTTGAACTTATCGTTTACGCCGGCGGATAATGGTGTCACATTCTATGTGTGAACACATACAGCTGATCCCAGTGTTTACTAATCGTTCTCACCTATTTACGCCGGAGAAAAAAAAACACGGAAAAAGCAATATGAACATGCCTATATACAGCATAGCCCGTTTGTTTACATACTTTTGCAAACTGTTAACTTGTTTCTAATTGGGTTAAATTTTTACCATTATTCTCAACTTTAAATATGGCCACTGCTCCAAAATGAAAGACCGATCTCCGCCGTTACTTCGGTGGCAGGCTGTTTGACATGGATTCTACTATAGCAGCATCACCAGCCAATACTAGTGAGAAGTAACTGGCTCTACCAAGAAACGATCGATCGTCCAACAATGGGTGGCTCAGTCATTTTAAATGACTTTGTTGCATGTCAGACCGTAACGTCATGTAATACGAGGCCCATTTGTTTGAAAACGAAAGCAAAAATCCTTCACTGACTTGTACGGATGAACAAATTAAACTTCTGAAACTCAACTCTTACATGACAATCAAGACTCTAGAAGTCACGTTAACGGTGTTCAATTGTTGTCCATGAAGTCGGCCAGCTCATAGCCAATCTAAAATCATATGCAGCTAAATTACATACTCTCCATACTGATTACGTTATAGCTAATATAAAACTAGCTCTGGATGTATGTATACGCTACGAGGCTCGGCGTGTCGAACCTCGTAGCGTACATCCAGAGCTAGTATATAACAGCATCTCCCTTGCGATGTACATTTTGTATTTACTGATTTCATGCATGCAACTGTTTAGACATTGAGTATTACAAATGACCCAAGATTGTCATGGAGTTCGAATGCATTGAAAAGGTACTAGGTACTATCAAAATTCTTATTGACCAGATACATGGAGTTGACTGTGTTGGTACTAATACTTGATGAAACTCATGGCATAAGTCATAACAGTACACAAGAAAATTGGTATCAATGCAAAATATGTTGAGGAGGTATAGCAAAAGGGGGAAAAATAGACTGAATCATCTAAGACTGAACAGCAGGTTAATTTATTATACTGGTTGGCCCTGTCATTGATGATTTGTATTTCCTAAGATCACAGCCAAAAAGTTTGTTCCAGGAGCTGCTGGTAGAATGTAAACTACATGAACATAACAGAGTTGTTATTTCTAATCATGACTGAATAAAGACTAGACTTAAAGTAATATGTAGTTGTTTTTTCATTTGCCAATTCAATTCAATTCAATTAATTTTAAATTGAATTAAATTTTGTTTGTGCTTATTTTGATGTCCATTGCCCTATTACCTCATTTATCAGACATCAATTTCTTGATTTTGTGAATGACCCCCAGATTTGCAGTTGGGACCCCCAAATTTTCAGACCTTGGGTCCTACGGACCCCCATAATCCAAAAGTGGTCACATGGGTGTCATGTGAGACCCTTCCAGTGAATGTCCCTTATGATATTTCATTTGAATTGTTACATGTACTCCATAAGACCCTACGTGAAAGGGGTCTATGGTTACACTTACAGCATTGTCATCAGCTATTTCTGGACAACCAGCTCTTGACAAGACCTATGAATGTTTGACCACTGTGGTTGGTTATTTGGTAACAATTATTACATTTGTGTACAAAATGTATATCTTGTGGCAAAAGCTTCAAACCATGATAAAATATATGTAAGGACCTTGAAATTCATGTACATTAGTCTACCCTGATGAAGTACATGTACAGTTGTATTGCTGCATTGACAGGACTTCTTCTGATTGTCAAGGGTCATTGCATGTGCCCGGTTAGATAGAATCTATCAAATTGAAAAGTCTTGAAAGTGTTGTCAATATACTGGTACATGTACATTGTACATTTATGTCTACAATGGTACATGTAAGTCAATGCTATTATGTAGTATTAAGATGAAAAAATACTGAAGGCACTATTTGATGAGATACATGTATACAATGTACATTGTACAAAGCAAGTTGGTAATGGTGAATCTGCTACTGCAACCTGGGGTGGTGATAGCCACTCTGTTCTGTAGGACTCCCACTTGCCAAGTCGCCAAATGTGAATAAAAATTCTAGCTGGCTACAAAAAAAAAATTTGATTTGGCAAAACTGTTGGCGACACATACATGTATGTATTTTGACTGTCATAATTACATTTTGTAGATGAGATGACTTACATTACATACATTGTACATGTATGTGTACATGGAGTTACGAAATCTAACAATCTGTCAACAAGGCCTAAAATTGTGTCAACATTTGTAGAATGATGCTAAATCAAAGTAATTTGAAAATTGTATGATAAGTTGTTTCATAGAAGTACCAGGGTATGATGTTGCCATTGCATAACCTAATCAAGTGTCATTTTCTTATTAATTTGTTACAGGGAACACTTGGCACACAAGAAAAGCTTTTGAAAAACAGCTGTACTTTGTATGTTGGCAATTTGTCTTTTTATACAACAGAAGAACAAATTCATGAACTTTTTCTGAAAGGTGGAGATTTAAAACGTATCATCATGGGACTTGATAAAGTAAAGAAGACTCCTTGTGGATTTTGCTTTGTTGAGTATCCTTTGACCACAAATAGACAGCTTACATTTGTACATGTATGGCTAAATCAGTTGTCTTTGCTCACTTATTTCAAACCCAGGGCCATCCCTACAGTGGACAGCCCATCTGGCATTCATCTAAAGTAGCTGACACAAAAAACTGCTGTCTACTACAAAACATTCTATTGTTCTTGGACTACTACATGTAAGTGCATAACTAATTATCACATCTTCCATTAACAATATGTGTAGAAATGTAAGTTGACATTCTCACATTAACAGAAACTTGGCTGAAGGAGGCAGGTGATGAGGACATAGTTGCTGAACGTACTCCGTTTGGCTATGTTTACAAACATCTACCTCCAGGGGAAACAACTTGTGGTGGATTAGCCATTATACACAAATGCATTATTGAAGCTGTGGTCCTGGAAACCAATCCAATCTGTTAAGTCATTTGAAGCAATTGAAGCAACATTTGTACAATGCTTCACCAAGGAATCTCTTTAAAGATCTTAATCGTATATCGACCACCACCTTCCGTTAAAAAAATTATCAGTTTCTCAATTCTCACATTAAAGGACACACACTGGATCTAATTATGTCTAATTCTCCAACAAATATCAATAATACTTTCATCGGTTTCACCAGACTCTTAGATCACAATTCCGTCCATGCCGATCTATTCCTTCGTAAACCTTCACAATTCCGTCCATGCCGATCTATTCCTTCGTAAACCTTCACAATTCCGTCCATGCCGATCTATTCCTTCGTAAACCTTCACAATTTCGTCCATGCCGATCTATTCCTTCGTAAACCTTCACAATTCCGTCCATGCCGATCTATTCCTTCGTAAACCTTCACAATTCCGTCCATGCCGATCTATTCCTTCGTAAACCTTTACAATTCCGTCCATGCCGATCTATTCCTTCGTAAACCTTCACTTTCAAGACATGAAATAACCTTTCGATGTATCTCATTCTCAATGATCTCAATGGAAGACTTCACCAATGATTTTTTTTCTCTCCCAGATCTCACGTCACTGCCAACAGACCTCTCTTCTGCCATAGCATCATACAGCACACATCTTACTGAAATGCACTGTCACTATACGCATTGACATTGTTCATCTGTCACTCTGTTGTTGTTTTCAATGTATACTCGCCGTCAGTATTTATGACTTTCTTATTGGTGCTAATAATTTGTAGTAATAAATTGGCCTTCAATTTTCCTTTGGACACATGTACTGCTTGTTTGATATTATGATGTACTTTGATTTTATCATTAAGTTCAGGAATATTATTATTTTGTCATGTAAATGTATGCTAATGAGTCTATGTCCTATCAACAAATCCTGGGGAGAACACTGAGTGTGCCATTCTCAAGAAGTCATGACTCGATTCTGACATGTACAAGAACTACAGACCCATTTCAAACTTGCCCTTCCTATCAAAGGTACTTGAGAAAGTGGTAGCTGCTTAACTCAATACATATTTATTTGTCCAACAGATTACTAAAACTTTTTCAATCAGATAATAGGAAATACATGTATCATAGAGATGTAGTACCAAGACAGCACTTGTCAACCTCAACGTCAACAATGATATTTGCATGGCTCTAGACTCAGGAAAAGGTGTCCTATTGGTCCTCTTACATCTGTCGGCTGCCTTTGATACCATACATGTAGATCATGATGTACTAATTTCAAGATTATCCAAGCTTGGTATTACAGGCTCTTCACCTTAGTAAGTTAGTGGTTCTCTTCAAAGACAGACAACAGTCCATATTGGTACAGGGTATACTATCAGAAACCCAACATTTGCAAGGCTCTGTGCTTGGGTCACTCTTATTCTGTCTAGACATATCATCACTTGGAAAGCTGACCCAAAATAAACTACAGCTAAATGATGGCAAAACTGAGGTCCTCCGTATAAGGTCTCAGTTCAACAGACTTCCTTGTCCCATCAACCACATCAACATTGGATCGTGTTAGTGGATTCAGCACATAACATTGGTGTAACATTTGATGATCGTTATAATCTCAAGAAGCACATCTCTTTGACATGTAGATCAGTTCATTTTCACCTCTGAACAATAGGTCGCATACACCAGTATCTTATAAAAGAAGTTTGCCAGAAACTTGTTCATGTGCTTATATCATCAAAACTTGACTACTGCAATGCCCTTCTGTATCATTCTCGCAAACCAGAGTTATTATTTCTCCCACTACATTTTGAAATAAGTACTCTGGCATCTTACGGCTGTCAAAGAGTTATCTTACGTATACGTAATACATATTCATAATCAATGACATCATGATAATCTGCCCAATCAAAGTCAGTCTCTCAAAGCATGCGTTTCAGATAACAATGGCCTCATGTTATGGCGAATTATTGCAACTGCTGCAAAGTTGGCGGCAATGCAGAAAAACTACAGAATACTCACACATACAACTTTCCCAAAAAGAAGTCCTAAAAACTATAATTGGGGACTTTCACACTGCAATTTTTGATGCTATAGTAAAAGAAGCCGTGGTTAGCGACGATGAGTCCAACACAGCTAGCTAGCTAGCGTGAACAGCAACCGTTGTACAGATGCATGCACTGAGTGAATGTGAACGAGCGATTCAAATGACCCGAGTAAAAGTTACTAGTCTCATTTAAATCTACTAGGATAACCAATATTTGATGGGGTTAGAGAGTATAAAGTAAGAACAGGGAAAGATTTGTTGAACATTTACATTAAGGGCTGATAAACGGGTACTGTGCTAGTACAGGTGATGAATGCAGTCATCCCGGCGTTCTAACTCGTGCGCCCGAAGACACTGTGCTAAAAGGCCGTACTTAATTAGCGTTCAGCACAGGTTCAGTTCCTTGTAAAATCAAGAGTACGCATGGTAAACAACACTTCAATAACTACAAGTTGAGTGAACTTGCTTGAATCAGCCAATCTTGGCTTGTTGTAACCATGGCCCTATTGAGATAATCCACGTTATAACCTACTTCGGTACTTGTTAAAAACTCATGATTGTATCGGACGCCCGGTCTGACGGTATAACAAATCCATGCTGTCACAAACCCTGCTTTACACTTCGAGGCAAGATTTCTAGATCATTATTTTATGTTCATACATGCATCAATCCAATCTTGTCTGTAGGATGGCAAAAATAAAATTTCAGCTACAAGAACCCAACTTGGCCAAGTCAGTTTTCAGTGTACGTACATAGGCTCTTGCCAATGTATTAGCATATATCACGTGGAATGGAAGGGGCAATGTGATTGGTTGTAGTGTTTACGTACAAAACAAATAAATTAGCTATGCCTTATATGCGATATAGTATATGAATGCATCCACGGCCTGTGGGAGGCTCGTTAAGAACGTTGCCGTAAAACACTGCCTTGATTAATAGTAAACTCGCAACTCGTTCACTTCACTCAAACAACAAAAGTCTACTTCATGTACACCGTTGTAATACAAAGTTATATGAGAATAATTATAATTAAGATACCTTTTGGAACAAAAACGTTGCCGTACATGTGAAAGGTGTACTGCAGTTTTACTCACAAAGTTTGTGGTGAGAGTGCATTCTCGTGAGCAACGTCAGTCTTATGGAACAGTATACCACTTGAACTTCGTTCTTCGTCAACTGTCAATAAATTCAAGAAGGACATCAAGAGCTTTCTCTCACTTTTTGCCTTGATCTACTATTGTTCCTGTTCAATGCCATAGAACATTATGTCGTATTTGATTTTGGCGCTATACAAATTCATTTGATTGATTGATTGATTGATTGAAGTTAACACATCTGAAGAGAATGGCACTTTAAAATAACGAGCAGGAAGATTACTAGACATTACAAGAAGAACTGGACAGGCTAAATAAATGGTCCCAAGATTGGCAGATGTGTTTCAATGTTGCCAAATGTAAATCTATGCATATCGGACAAAATAATCCATGAACTGTATACAAAATGAATAACACCACCACTTCAACGTAAAGAAGAAGGGAAGGACCTTGGGGTAACACTCCACTCTAGTCTCAAACCATCCATACAGTGCATCCAGTCAGCAAAGAAAGCAAACAACATGTTAGGTATCATTAAAAGATCTATTACTCACAAATCTACAGATATCATTAATTGATTATATAAACAACTGGTATGTCCTAGACTAGAGTTTGTTATATAAGCCTGGTCATCATGGCTATAAAAGGATATAGCAATACTAGAAAAGGTACACCATCGAGGGACCAAACTTGTTCAAGAGTTACGAAATAGGCTTCATGAACACAAAGCACCAAATGTTAATTCACTTAAGAATGAATATGATGCTCTGCCGACACGCATGATGAACTAAAGGGATTCTTATTATCCACGGATACCTTATCCCTCAACCGAACTGAACTGAACTGAAAAGATATTCAAAGCTGGTCTGAGTTCATTCTGTAGACACCTGTGGTTATACACGTGTGAAAGTCATATACTAGTATATAGTACCCCTTTGTTTCTCTTCATTACTATTCATTGTTATGCTAATCATATCATGAATATTAATTATCTAATGAATATTAATATCATTCCAGTTACAGTTGGGAGGTCCCTGTGAACTGTCAACTTTCTTCTTTACTTATTTTCTTCAATAAATCAAATGGTGATGATTGTTACAAATAGATGTAGATTTACATTTGAATGAAATAACCTTTACTGGCCATATAGATACTATACAAGGTTAGATGGCGAAAATGCAATGAGGTTTATCAATGGTACAAGGTTGGATGATAGAATTATCAGAACAGACTGGGATGCTGGTTTCATAGAAGGACGACAGTTTGGTAGAGGAAAGAGTGGTGGTCAGGTATGTACAATGTACCAAACACTGTTCTCTTCCATATTCAACATTTTTACCTTCCATAAGGGAAGTTATATATTTGAAATGAAATGTGTGTGTGTGTGTGTATCTGTCTGTCTGTCTGTGTCAACATTTTCTCACAAATGGCTGGCTCAGTTCAAATTTGGTGCATGTGTTCTTTAGGGTATTGGCAAGAATTGACTAGGTTTTGGTTTAACACCCATGAATATTAATGAGTGATTATGTAATTAATAGTTTTCAGAAATAAGGCTATATCTTAAACCAGAATGGCGGTTTAAAGGCCCCCTAAGTTTGTTGGGGTTATTGTCAGATTTGAATGCAGACAATTAACGTCTTGATTCCTCTCTGAATAACCATGATAATAATGAGCAGCGGGTGATTTTTGTAATAAATTTGGTACATGTGGACTTGTGAATGTCTCTGGAATGCTGATGTTGCCACACCATTGACCACGCCCATAGCAACAGCCAAATGGTCGTGTATTTCACAAAGATAACAGCAGGGATTAATAGACAATTGAATAAACATTCAAAAAATATATATGTAAATTTAGCAACAAGACCACGCCCATAGCAACAGCCAAATAATCACGTATATTGCAAAGATAACAGGAAGTGAAAGAAAAATGAATAAACATTCAAAAAATGTATGCAAATGTGCCTGGCAACAAGACCACGCCCATAGCAACAGCCAAATGATCACGTATATTGCAAAGATAAGAGGATTAATAGAGAAATGAATATTGCATCAGGAATTCATACACAAGTGTATATCGCAAAAATAGCAACATGGTTGGATAGGCAACTGGATAGTCATTCAGCAAATGAACACCTATTGTTAGCATGGACTAGCATATGGATAAACATTTTTAAAAACTACAGTTGGCGGTATTTTATTAGTAAAGTTGCTCATGCAGCTAGGAAAATTTGACTACATTTCAATACATGAGCAAATGATCACAAGAATTATGGCTTCATATAGTTGTAATATTATGACTCCAATATGGTTATGGTTTATATAAGGATACAAGATCTAACGGGGCAAAGGAGTTACATGCCAAATGATGCCTTTTAAATCACACATAATAAATGTGTTTTGTACTTTGGAGGTAGGAAGGATTAAAGTCCTCCATTTCTGAACAAAATCATTGCCCTTGCATTGGAATGGTATGCTTTTAATATGAAACTTGCACATAAATATGTTCTCGTCTTGCCTATAGCAGTTTTAGAATTAACATCATGAATTAGCCTTTGATCACATTCATTTTTTTTCTGCATGCACATCTGTTACTAAGGGTTTTGTTGGTGGGACTTTTGCTGTACCGTGGGAACTATGTTCAGATCAGAGTACCGCACTCCTGTCCCACTACATAAAATTGACTAGTGAGCCCAAGTTTAACTTTAAGTCTCTGTTACATAGTTTGTAAGAGTCAATTTTAATCCACAATCACTACGCCTCTCCAACTTCTTGGCAAGAACATCAGGTTCTACAATTTAACGTACAGGTGTCTCACTAACTTTCAGATCATTTGAAAGTTGGAGTCGTCAACTTTGTAAACATTGGGAGCATTGGGGAGAATTCTACTAATATTACATGTATAGTGTCCGAGCCAAGAATATAGCCTTTCCGAGGTAAAAAGAGAGATTTAGATCCTGATATCTGAAACTTCCTAATCATACCCCCACAATACATTGAATCAAAACACAATAATTCTAACCCACAATTACTGATTTTTCAGTCCCAAAACTGCAATTGCTATGTCCATACACTGTATGCTGAGCTTAATACACGGTGATCGGTGTATCATTCTCCTTGACTGGCCAGGTCGGAAAAAAATGTTAGGGTGAACTCGCTGTCATAAATTGATCTATAAATCCATACCAGCACTGCAACAACTAAAGCAGTCCCTTTACAGACCATTTTCCTTCAGGAAGGCTGTAGGCTAAAACAATAGTGAATGTCAGACAGTGGTATGTGAAACCAGTTTTGTCTACACTCTCATTCCAAAACACTCAAGTTCATACACATGACCAAAAATATAGGAGGACGCCTGTATGTTTTATTCTGGGGAGGACGCCTGTATGTTTTATTCTGGACTAGGAAACAAGCTACAGATTCTTGACAAATCAAGAAAACAATGAGACAAATCATTCCTCACTAAATCGACACACTTCGCCCTAAAAAAACAGAGCAGAAAAACCCCATGCAATTGTAGTGTTCTTTGAGGAGAAAAATCTCTGGAAAAAGCGTAAGTGTTCAATTTGATTATTCCGCTAATATCACATGTATATACACACTTTACCATTAAGGTACCCAAAAATATAGTTAGCCCATTTACAAAGGCAAAACAGACTTTGGAAACTATTAAAGAATTCCCCTGCAAAACAGAAAAAAGCATGTAAAACACAATCTGAGTAACTTTAGGGTGGGGGGGGGGGGGTGAGTTAAGGTTACGGCCCTAGTCCTCAAACATGCAAGCCTGGAATGGTTCTGCCTCATGCAGCAACTCCAGGTCACACACGGCTTCAACAGCCTTGTCCAATCACATCACTACACTTGGAACTTCTGACCAATCGTTGGTCCTAAAATTCCCGCAATACCATTGACGTCACGTTACCCATGACTCCTTCATTCTGATACATTTCCCGCCTCACCTAGACTACAACAATTGCTACATTTCTCGATCCGACACAACAATATTTTCACGCTTTACTACGAACCGCTAGAAAATATTATATTTGTAAGTGCATACAGCCCACAAGCAGGGAAGTACTGGTATATACATTTGTATGTGCACGCCACAAGTGAGTGCATACTAGTCTCTACACTAGATTAGAAAACTGTTTTACGTGCACAGTAAAGATGCGCAGTAGAAAGACCAGTTATCAACCTTACACAATATTATAAACTGTATGCATGGATTACCATGTACCTTTTACTAAGTTGTCATTTTAGCCTTTTGTAATCATTGTAATCAGTTTGGGTTTTTTAGCTCAGTGTGTTTGATTATTTTACCATGCTTTTAAATCTATTTTTATTATGAATATTAATGATTAGAAAAGGTGCTTTAAAAAAGAAATAAATTTGAAAATTTAAAGTTTACAAACTATTGTAATTTGATTGTATAAACATTACCCCCCACCCCCCAAGATCAAAGTTATGTTGAATTTCCTTACTTTTATTTCTTTGATAGCAACCATGCAATTACAAAATTTTGCAAAAATAATGACAGCAGAGGAAACACCCCTCAGAATTAAAAAAGTCCAAAAGAGGAGAGGAAACCCCCTCCAACATCTACCGGTACAGTATTACCCATGTGACTGTAAAGTGGCTGCCACATACTTTGCACACCAAATTTTGCCTATCAAAACATGTTTTTCTTTCTGCCACCAACATTTTCTACATCCCTTGATTGTACATTCACAGTTGTGTACTAGCTTTATTTTGTGCAATGATTTAACATGTCTGACTTGTGTACATTACTGTCAGGTACGAGATGAATACAGGACGGACTACGACAGTGGAAGAGGTGGCTATGGTAAGGCAGCAATGAGACAGCAACAAACAGCAGGGGGCGAATCAGTGCATTTATGGGGGTAAGTAACATTTATTTAGTCCCCCCCAGTGTGGGGACTATTACAATGGGTGCCATCTGTCTGGCCATCCATGCATATGTAATACATCATTTTATATATGTCATATTTTTACACAACATTATTGATTCTTTTGGTAAATTATCTAACTTGTTAATGTTAATAACAATATTGATATTACAGTAAATCATAACAAATATTGTTTGCATGATGCCAGTTGAAATAAAATTGATAAAGGTGTACACAGAAAAGTGCTCCCAAAAATATTTATGGGAAATAATTTAAGTTGAGATGTGTCAAAAAAGAACACAAAAATAAGAAACTGTGTCCAAATATATTTAGCAGTAAAGATACTGAGTGGTTATATAAGCCTTCTACTTATATTATACACACCCTCTAGGATAGTGAGTGGTTACATAAGCCTTCTACTTATATTATACACACCCTCTAGGATAGTGAGTGGTTACATAAGCCTTCTACTTATATTATACACACCCTCTAGGATAGTGAGTGGTTACATAAGTCTTCTACTTATATTATACACACCCTCTAGGATAGTGAGTGGTTACATAAGTCTTCTACTTATATTAATTATACACACCCTCTAGGATAGTGAGTGGTTACATAAGTCTTCTACTTATATTATACACACCCTCTAGGATAGTGAGTGGTTACATAAGTCTTCTACTTATATTATACACACCCTCTAGGATAGTGAGTGGTTATATAAGCCTTCTACTTATATTATACACACCCTCTAGGAAAGTGAGTGGTTATATAAGCCTTCTACTTATATTATACACACCCTCTAGGATAGTGAGTGGTTACATAAGTCTTCTACTTATATTATACACACCCTCTAGGATAGTGAGTGGTTACATAAGCCTTCTACTTATATTATACACACCCTCTAGGATAGTGAGTGGTTACATAAGCCTTCTACTTATATTATACACACCCTCTAGGATAGTGAGTGGTTACATAAGCCTTCTACTTATATTATACACACCCTCTAGGATAGTGAGTGGTTACATAAGTCTTCTACTTATATTATACACACCCTCTAGGATAGTGAGTGGTTACATAAGTCTTCTACTTATATTATACACACCCTCTAGGAAAGTGAGTGGTTATATAAGCCTTCTACTTATATTATACACACCCTCTAGGATAGTGAGTGGTTACATAAGTCTTCTACTTATATTATACACACCCTCTAGGATAGTGAGTGGTTACATAAGCCTTCTACTTATATTATACACACCCTCTAGGATAGTGAGTGGTTATATAAGCCTTCTACTTATATTATACACACCCTCTAGGATAGTGAGTGGTTACATAAGTCTTCTACTTATATTATACACACCCTCTAGGATAGTGAGTGGTTACATAAGCCTTCTACTTATATTATACACACCCTCTAGGAAAGTGAGTGGTTATATAAGCCTTCTACTTATATTATACACACCCTCTAGGATAGTGAGTGGTTACATAAGTCTTCTACTTATATTATACACACCCTCTAGGATAGTGAGTGGTTACATAAGCCTTCTACTTATATTATACACACCCTCTAGGATAGTGAGTGGTTACATAAGTCTTCTACTTATATTATACACACCCTCTAGGATAGTGAGTGGTTATATAAGCCTTCTACTTATATTATACACACCCTCTAGGATAGTGAGTGGTTACATAAGTCTTCTACTTATATTATACACACCCTCTAGGATAGTGAGTGGTTACATAAGCCTTCTACTTATATTATACACACCCTCTAGGATAGTGAGTGGTTACATAAGTCTTCTACTTATATTATACACACCCTCTAGGAAAGTGAGTGGTTATATAAGCCTTCTACTTATATTATACACACCCTCTAGGATAGTGAGTGGTTACATAAGTCTTCTACTTATATTATACACACCCTCTAGGATAGTGAGTGGTTATATAAGCCTTCTACTTATATTATGGGATATTGATATGTATTATATATTGCTAATTTTTAAATCCGATTTTGTTTTTAGAGACACTTTTAAATTATTCATTGTGTTCTTATACTAGATTTTTATTGTTGTTGCTCTTTTGCTAGTCTTTCTTATCTTGTAATGTTCAGACCGCTGAGACATGTTTGTGTAGTGGTCTTTAAACAATAAATTATTATTATTATTATTATTATTATTATTATTATTATTATTATTATTATTATTAACAGGATAAACCATAAATACAAGGACTACATTTACATTGTGTATGAATTCCAATTTTATGTTTGTGTCACATAACAATGGATACTACTAAAGTGGCCGATAATTTCCAATCACACAGCAATGGCATTGAGCAATGAGTACTTACAACATCTCACTTTGTTTGCAGGAACTGGGGCAAGTAAAGGACAATCTGAAGATTATTTTATACTATCATTATTTTTTTGTATTGATCGATGTAATTGTATGTTTGTGTTAGGGTCCCTTTTATTTTTATATCAAGGACAGTCTTATTGTCTGTCAGTCAAATACCCCAATACTAGTAGTGGCTACCATGAAATGATCATCAAGGACAGTCTTATTGTCTGTCAGTCAAGTACCCCAATACTAGTAGTGGCTATCATGAAATGATCATCAAGGACAGTCTTATTGTCTGTCAGTCAAGTACCCCAATACTAGTAGTGGCTATCATGAAATGATCATCAAGGACAGTCTTATTGTCAGTCAGTCAAATACCTCAATACTAGTAGTGGCTATCATGAAATGATCATCAAGGACAGTCTTATTGTCAGTCAGTCAAATACCCCAATACTAGTAGTGGCTATCATGAAATGATCATCAAGGACAGTCTTATTGTCAGTCAGTCAAGTACCTCAATACTAGTAGTGGCTATCATGAAATGATCATCAAGGACAGTCTTATTGTCTGTCAGTCAAATACCCCAATACTAGTAGTGGCTATCATGAAATGATCATCAAGGACAGTCTTATTGTCAGTCAGTCAAATACCCCAATACTAGTAGTGGCTATCATGAAATGATCATCAAGGACAGTCTTATTGTCTGTCAGTCAAGTACCCCAATACTAGTAGTGGCTACCATGAAATGATCATCAAGGACAGTCTTATTGTCAGTCAGTCAAATACCCCAATACTAGTAGTGGCTATCATGAAATGATCATCAAGGACAGTCTTATTGTCAGTCAGTCAAGTACCCCAATACTAGTAGTGGCTATCATGAAATGATCATCAAGGACAGTCTTATTGTCAGTCAGTCAAGTACCTCAATACTAGTAGTGGCTATCATGAAATGATCATCAAGGACAGTCTTATTGTCAGTCAGTCAAATACCCCAATACTAGTAGTGGCTACCATGAAATGATCATCAAGGACAGTCTTATTGTCTGTCAGTCAAATACCCCAATACTAGTAGTGGCTACCATGAAATGATCATCAAGGACAGTCTTATTGTCTGTCAGTCAAATACCCCAATATTAGTAGTGGCTACCATGAAATGATCATCAAGGACAGTCTTATTGTCTGTCAGTCAAATACCCCAATACTAGTAGTGGCTATCATGAAATGATCATCAAGGACAGTCTTATTGTCAGTCAGTCAAATACCCCAATACTAGTAGTGGCTACCATGAAATGATCATCAAGGACAGTCTTATTGTCAGTCAGTCAAATACCCCAATACTAGTAGTGGCTATCATGAAATGATCATCAAGGACAGTCTTATTGTCAGTCAGTCAAATACCCCAATACTAGTAGTGGCTATCATGAAATGATCATCAAGGACAGTCTTATTGTCTGTCAGTCAAATACCCCAATACTAGTAGTGGCTATCATGAAATGATCATCAAGGACAGTCTTATTGTCTGTCAGTCAAGTACCCCAATACTAGTAGTGGCTACCATGAAATGATCATCAAGGACAGTCTTATTGTCTGTCAGTCAAGTACCCCAATACTAGTAGTGGCTACCATGAAATGATCATCAAGGACAGTCTTATTGTCTGTCAGTCAAATACCCCAATACTAGTAGTGGCTATCATGAAATGATCATCAAGGACAGTCTTATTGTCTGTCAGTCAAATACCCCAATACTAGTAGTGGCTATCATGAAATGATCATCAAGGACAGTCTTATTGTCAGTCAGTCAAATACCCCAATACTAGTAGTGGCTATCATGAAATGATCATCAAGGACAGTCTTATTGTCAGTCAGTCAAATACCCCAATACTAGTAGTGGCTATCATGAAATGATCATCAAGGACAGTCTTATTGTCTGTCAGTCAAATACCCCAATACTAGTAGTGGCTATCATGAAATGATCATCAAGGACAGTCTTATTGTCAGTCAGTCAAATACCCCAATACTAGTAGTGGCTATCATGAAATGATCATCAAGGACAGTCTTATTGTCTGTCAGTCAAGTACCCCAATACTAGTAGTGGCTATCATGAAATGATCATCAAGGACAGTCTTATTGTCTGTCAGTCAAATACCCCAATACTAGTAGTGGCTACCATGAAATGATCATCAAGGACAGTCTTATTGTCTGTCAGTCAAATACCCCAATACTAGTAGTGGCTACCATGAAATGATCATCAAGGACAGTCTTATTGTCTGTCAGTCAAATACCCCAATACTAGTAGTGGCTATCATGAAATGATCATCAAGGACAGTCTTATTGTCTGTCAGTCAAATACCCCAATACTAGTAGTGGCTACCATGAAATGATCATCAAGGACAGTCTTATTGTCTGTCAGTCAAATACCCCAATACTAGTAGTGGCTACCATGAAATGACCATCAAGGACAGTCTTATTGTCTGTCAGTCAAATACCCCAATACTAGTAGTGGCTATCATGAAATGATCATCAAGGACAGTCTTATTGTCTGTCAGTCAAGTACCCCAATACTAGTAGTGGCTACCATGAAATGATCATCAAGGACAGTCTTATTGTCTGTCAGTCAAATACCCCAATACTAGTAGTGGCTATCATGAAATGATCATCAAGGACAGTCTTATTGTCTGTCAGTCAAGTACCCCAATACTAGTAGTGGCTACCATGAAATGATCATCAAGGACAGTCTTATTGTCTGTCAGTCAAGTACCTCAATACTAGTAGTGGCTATCATGAAATGATCATCAAGGACAGTCTTATTGTCAGTCAGTCAAGTACCCCAATACTAGTAGCAGCTACCATGAAATGATCATCAAGGACAGTCTTATTGTCTGTCAGTCAAATACCCCAATACTAGTAGTGGCTACCATGAAATGATCATCAAGGACAGTCTTATTGTCTGTCAGTCAAATACCCCAATACTAGTAGTGGCTATCATGAAATGATCATCAAGGACAGTCTTATTGTCTGTCAGTCAAGTACCCCAATACTAGTAGTGGCTATCATGAAATGATCATCAAGGACAGTCTTATTGTCAGTCAGTCAAATACCCCAATACTAGTAGTGGCTATCATGAAATGATCATCAAGGACAGTCTTATTGTCAGTCAGTCAAATACCCCAATACTAGTAGTGGCTATCATGAAATGATCATCAAGGACAGTCTTATTGTCAGTCAGTCAAATACCCCAATACTAGTAGTGGCTATCATGAAATGATCATCAAGGACAGTCTTATTGTCAGTCAGTCAAATACCCCAATACTAGTAGTGGCTATCATGAAATGATCATCAAGGACAGTCTTATTATCTGTCAGTCAAATACCCCAATACTAGTAGTGGCTATCATGAAATGATCATCAAGGACAGTCTTATTGTCTGTCAGTCAAATACCCCAATACTAGTAGTGGCTATCATGAAATGATCATCAAGGACAGTCTTATTGTCTGTCAGTCAAGTACCTCAATACTAGTAGTGGCTACCATGAAATGACCATCGTAAAAATGATGTTTTACAACAGTCCAAATTGAGTACCCTCAGGGATTTCAAAGTGTTACTGTAGTAGTGTAGGATGCTATAATTCAAACTTCATCCCCTTGCTTTCGTTTGGTGAGTTTACATTTTATACTGATTATTTTTTTAAATAAGCTGCCGGTGATTGAGACAAAATTTGCTGAAAAACACAACTTTCACTACTCTGTTCCTTATAATGGGAGTAGGGTTTGGATAGAGCTCTGACTTATTTTATTTAAATTTCTGTAATTGTCTAATTTCATTTTTACTTTTCTGTAACCCATTCTTCCATTTTTTAAGAGAAAAATAAACAAAAGTAAGATAAAAATAAGACATAAAAATCCAAATGAGCAAGAAACTGATAATTGTACTATTATATTTAACCTTACCATACACTTATTACAAATCTCATTGTACACATATGAAACCATAAAAGTTTAACCTTACCATACACTTATTACAAATCTCATTGTACACATATGAAACCATAAAAGTTTAACCTTACCATACACTTATTACAAATCTCATTGTACACATATGAAACCATAAAAGTTTAACCTTACCATACACTTATTACAAATCTCATTGTACACATATGAAACCATAAAAGTTTAACCTTACCATACACTTATTACAAATCTCATTGTACACATATGAAACCATAAAAGTTTAACCTTACCATACACTTATTACAAATCTCTTCGTATACATGTATGAAACCATAAAAGTTTCATACTACACTTGTAGTACACTTCCACTTGGTGTTTGTCTTATGGCTTTCACATGCACATAGGGAGATTACCAATAGGTGTATATAGGAGGGGTTGTAGACAATAGACAAATATGGCACTTTAAGAATTGTTAATGAACTTTTGAACAGAGAATAGTAGTACTTTTTAACCATACTTAAAATAAAATCACCTGAAGACATATAGTGTGGTATGCTGGTGTTTCTGTGCTAGAGAACTTAATATAATGTGGACTTGCACTTGTCAAAATATAGCCATTGGAAGGAGCTCACCATATGACCTCCTGATTTGCATGTCTGGCAAATATGTGGACTTGAACTGACTCAAAGATGAGTATTGGAAGAGAGCTGTCATATGATATGCAGGAATTTGCATGTCTATGATGAAGAACTCCATGGACTTTCATTCAGGACTCCTTTCAATGGTTTATTGCTGTACATTTGAGAATAACTGATAATAGTATCCTTTAGTGTCTTTAACAACAAAATAACATTCTAATATATGGTAGACTTTCTATCAAAACCAAATGGAACTAAATGTTGAATAGATTTTTTGAAATCTTTCTGATTTTTCTTTCAAACAAAGCAATAACTTCATTGTATTAATTAAATGTCAGAATTACGCTCACTGGTTGGCCAAAGGAATCTGTCAATCAGTCTCGGCGATTGGTATATTATATATCTGCGAGAGGTCTGACAAAGTGGCATTTTGTCCATTGCAAAAACATATTAGTGTATTCATAAGCCATTTTCAATCGTACATCAATAAAACTCAACACAGAATACACTTGGATACTTGCAGTTAGGGATATTTTGAAAATGTGAAGAAAATAAAGCCTGTGTTTATTTCCGAAAATACAAAAAAGTTGGTGAATATTAACCTTATGAAATGATAATGTAAAATTGTGATAGATTATTACTACATGAAAAGTTCCTGTATGTCAGAAGAAGAAATTTGTATTGTACAAGAAAACCAAATTATTGTCAGTTTTATTTTTTGACTTGGTATGTAATTTCATATGGCAGAGTTTCAAGAAAGTTCAAGGACTGTATTTTTAAATTGATATGATTAGTGATTGCTGACACCAAGTATTTTATAAAGACCCATCAGACTAGAATCTATCAAGTTGTCTGCAGTCTTTTTATTTCCAGTCTTTTTCATTGTCAATTTTACTTGATACATTTCTACCTTGTATGAGTGTGAAGTCATGATGGTTGAATGGTTAGTGGTTGGCTTGTAATCTGTACATTGCTGGTTGTGGTGTCATGATGGTTGAATGGTTAGAGTGGTTGGCTTGTAATCTGTACATTGCTGGTTTTGGAGTCATGATAGTTGAATGGTTAGAGTGGTTGGCTTGTAGTCTGTACATTGCTGGTTGTGGTGTCATAATGGTTGAATGGTTAGAGTGGTTGGCTTGTAATCTGTACATTGCTGGTTTTGGAGTCATGATAGTTGAATGGTTAGAGTGGTTGGCTTGTAATCTGTACATTGCTGGTTGTGGTGTCATAACTGTTGAATTGTGGTTCGCTTGTAAGGGTGGCCCTATTTATTTTCCTGTTTCTCATCTCCCAACCGACCCTAATTTGTAGCTCCAACATCAGGGAAAAAAACAACTTTTATTTCCGATCGACCCATGAGCTCAACACAGCAAGATTGTAAGGTTCGAATGAACATCAATACGTTCCGCATGTACTGCAATGTCGACAAAGACTTGCATGGCATGTTACCGATGTTTATATTTATTACTTTTATACAGTAAATCCCAAAGGAGTACTGAGTTCTAGAAATGTTTACATGTTATCTGGTGGATTATTTTGACAAGTTCACACTGAAAAAAAATCTTTCATAGAAGTAATGATATATAAAAATGAAAATTCCTCAAGCACACTGATGACAATCACGCAAGTGTTTAAAAAAGTTACATACTAAAGTTCAAATTGGATAACTTGAAAAAATTGCTAGCAATGTCAATACCACTGATTAATAGGACGAATGCATTAGTACTCAAAATCATACAATAGTTCATGGCTACAGATATACACCCATCAGGATGATAAGTATTCATCTTCCTCAAAAGTTGTTTTATGGACTTGTCAACCTTGCTACAATGAAGGAAAGAGACTTGTAACAAGGAATCCAATAAAGAGAAGAGAAAAGAAGTTGTAGAGAGACTGACAGGACAGAAAGGACAGAGAATAGAACTGAAAAGATACAGATTTTTTTCCTTGCCCCCCCCCTCCCCCTTTGTGTGAGTTATATGAATTACATGTGTCTACCATCGTTGTCTTTATCATGTCCCAGCTGAGATTACACATTTAGTCAAGTGATTTGTCATCTTAGTGTTTGTAGTAATATGATAAAATTAAATGTTATGTTTGTTTAATGATTTCACACCACATACAGTATGCTAGACTGGATAACGTCGTGCTGCCCATCCCATATCTACTACAGCCTATTTAGGACTTCACAGTTTATCCTTCACACTCCACACTTCATACTTCACACTTTATACTTCCTACTTCACAGTTCATACTTCCTGCTTCATACTTCACACTTCATACTTCACAGTTCATACTTCCTGCTTAACACTTCATACTTCGCAGTTCACACTTCACACTTCATACCTCACACTTCATACTTCACACTTCACACTTCATACTTCACACTTAATACTTCATACTTCACATTTCATACTTCATACTTCACATTTCATACTTCATACGACGCACTTCATACATCATATTTCATACTTCACACTTCATACGACATACTTCACAATTCATACTTCACACTTAATACTTCACACTTCATATGACACTTCATACTTCACATTTCATACTTCACACTTCATACAACACACTTCACACTTCACACTTCATACTTCACATTTCATAATTTAAGAGTACTTCAATAGGCTTTCGTACATATTAGTCTTTTTTTGTCTTGGAGACGGGGGGTAGGATTCCGCTAACGCTGTTATTTTCGATATACATGTACATAGCTCTGTTTACTAAATAAAAAAAATGCCGCATTCTCTGTTATGTATGTTATTGATACTACAAATCACCACATATCGTCACCTAAGTTCTCCAATATAGCAAAGTGACTCTACTATCTGAAATAGTAATGCCACTATATCAGTGTTATAGAGTGTTACAAGCATAATATTAGTGTTGCAAGTGTTTTATTCAACTATAATAGATACACCTGAATTAAACAAGTCATGCGTGCTGAGGTCAATTGATTAATGAGATGACATGAGAGTGGAGTCATGTTGTTTTATGACTTTATTAGTGGTCATGAGTGTCGCATTAAAGTGATAAATAATTATGGTTTAGATATTATCAACTATATTAGATGGGGTGACCAGGGTGTTATTTTTAAGCTGTTTTCTGAATCTAATTAACTGTATTTTATAAACATTTTCCTAAATAGGCAAAGGAAATTATTTTATTCAGAAGGATTGTTTATTAACCATATTTGCAATATGGAATGAAGAAATTCTGCTTTTGAATTTGAATAAAATATGTGGAATATACATATACATATACACTGGGAAGTAGTTCTATTTTGATCAGATTGATTTGGGCAGACTCAGAATGACTGTGTGTTTTATGTGAACTCCAGCCGTAAGAGACCAAGGGGCATATATTATAAGAACATTGATTTTTTGACTGCAGTGAGATTTGTGAGAGGAGTCAAAAACCTTCTTATGAGCTATTCTGTAAATATTTACTTCCACTCAAACCTAATATTTCTAGTCATAGTGAGTTTTCCCCCAGGTCCTATATAAGATCCCAATACGGCGGCTTGAATGTCAGTGTGAAGTGTGAGTTTACTCTTGCAACTTGGACAAGCCTATAGGCAACTCAAACCAAGTGGTAACAAGACATTACAATTTCTATGTGACATGCGAAACCTTTTGAAATTGTGAAGTTATTACTTGGAAGGCTAGGAATAACTTTAAAAATCCCTGAATAGAACCAAAAAACTCCAGATCTGCTAGGAGGTGACCCCTAGGACTCCCTCACCCCCAGATGAATGGGAGGTACTCATTCAACCAACAATCAGATGCATCAAACCTTTTACTGTCATGATGTTATTAAAATTTTCTTGAACACATTAATCCTATGTATATAGATTCATTGCTAATTCTAGATGTTACTGTATTTACAGTTCTGAAAGTATTGCTTAGTACATAGTCTAAAAATTGCCTTAACAGACTGTTAAAGTCTCCCCAATTAGAGGTGGACATATCCCCCTCACACAATCTCCACATACCTTTCACCACAGACACGGAAGAAATGTGCTTTTACCCTCAAGATGCTATTAAACTTATAAAAAAAAAAATATTTCATTTCAACTCTATTTAGTTGCTAGTTGTATGATGGTTCTGTTTGTAAAGCTTGGAAATTATTGCCTGGAAAGGTCTGAGTAGTATAAAAATTGGCCTAAAGGGTCAAAACCTCCAGAGCTTCTAGGAGGAGACCCGTATAGACCCTATGAGAGATATACATAGTCACATCCAAGCTTTTCCCCTACCTTTAACTGCAAACATGATATATATTACATGTAATCTTTGAAAAAAAAAATGTTTTTTTCGTATGTAGTCTCTATTTAGGCCTAAAACACTGTTTGGTTCCAGTTACCCAACCCCACCTAGTTTTCACTGCATTTGTTTACGTATTTGAGAAAAAAATAATAAAATCATGAAAAATTGTGTGAAGTCTCGCGATGCAGATGCAGAAACTGACATCAACTTAAAAAGACACATAAAACTGTTTTTCTAATCTGTAATGGCTGTACATCTGATGAGAAGAAACCAATAACACAGAGACCATATGGAAAACAACAGAAAACATAACTACCTAAACTAGACACGCAGATATGAAAAAAAAATATTATATTATATTAATTATTATGAAATAATAATCTACCTACCTCACCTATTCTAAAATGGAGTGTATTAAATCAAAACCACACATATTTTTTGGTAGGCTTAATTATGTGACGTGCTAATATACTTGCGAGACATAGGCAAGCAGTCCACTCTGAGTCACGATGAAATACCTGGTTTGTGAATATGATTGGGGGGGGGGGGGGTGCCATCATGTTTTAGAAATAAGCTATATGGGGTCAGCCCTTTTGGTTTTACAAGGGGGTCAGTGATTTTTTGTCGGTCCAACAGAAAAATTCCCCACCAGGCCGGAGAAACTGACCAGTCCCTTACTCATGTGTACATGTCTCTGGTCTACAATCCCAACCCATACATTGTACGTAATGTTAACATTCTAACTAAGGCTAGTTAAACTATGACAAAACTATATCTCTGATATTGGGGAATTTACACACGATTTACTGGTGAATGGTGAATTGCATTAATATTTTGGTGTTTTAAACGCCCTCTTTAAAGTGTTTGGACTTTACTAAAAATTTTATTTGTAAACTTTGCCCAGGTGATATTAGAATTTGTGATCAGAATATTATTTTTTACAGAACATCTTGAAAGTATCACAATTGTAAGACTGTCCAGCTTTAACTTCTACTTGGTAAATACGAGATGTCTACTTGAGTAGAGTCTACTTAAGTGGAGTTTGTAGAAATACTAGATATCTACTTGGTAAGTGGAGTATGTACAAATACTAGATATCTACTTGGTAAGTGGAGTATGTACAAATACTAGATATCTAGTTGATAAGTGGAGTATGTACAAATACTAGATATCTACTTGGTAAGTGGAGTATGTACACATACTAGATACCTACTTGGTAAGTGGAGTATGTACACATACTAGATATCTAGTTGGTAAGCGGAGTATGTACAAATACTAGATATCTAGTTGGTAAGCGGAGTATGTACAAATACTAGATATCTAGTTGGTAAGTGGAGTATGTACAAATACTAGATATCTAGTTGGTAAGTGGAGTATGTACAAATACTAGATATCTACTTGGTAAGTGGAGTATGTACAAATACTAGATATCTACTTGGTAAGTGGAGTATGTACAAATACTAGATATCTACTTGGTAAGTGGAGTATGTACAAATACTAGATATCTACTTGGTAAGTGTAGTATGTACAAATACTAGATATCTACTTGGTAAGTGGAGTATGTACACATACTAGATATCTACTTGATAAGTGGAGTATGTACAAATACTAGATATCTAGTTGGTAAATGGAGTATGTACAAATACTAGATATCTAGTTGTTAAGTGGAGTATGTACAAATACTAGATATCTACTTGATAAGTGGAGTATGTACACATACTAGATATCTACTTGGTAAGTGGAGTACGTACAAATACTAGATATCTACTTGATAAGTGGAGTATGTACACATACTAGATATCTACTTGGTAAGTGTAGTATGTACAAATACTAGATATCTACTTGGTAAGTGGAGTATGTACACATACTAGATATCTACTTGATAAGTGGAGTATGTACAAATACTAGATATCTAGTTGGTAAATGGAGTATGTACACATACTAGATATCTACTTGGTAAGTGGAGTATGTACACATACTAGATATCCAGTTGATAAGTGGAGTATGTACACATACTAGATATCTGCTTGATAAGTGGAGTATGTACACATACTAGATATCTACTTGATAAGTGGAGTATGTACACATACTAGATATCTACTTGGTAAGTGGAGTATGTACACATACTAGATATCTACTTGATAAGTGGAGTATGTACAAATACTAGATATCTAGTTGGTAAATGGAGTATGTTCAAATACTAGATATCTAGTTGGTAAGTGGAGTATGTACAAATACTAGATATCTAGTTGGTAAGTGGAGTATGTACAAATACTAGATATCTACTTGGTAAGTGGAGTATGTACAAATACTAGATATCTACTTGATAAGTGGAGTATGTACACATACTAGATATCTACTTGATAAGTGGAGTATGTACACATACTAGATATCTACTTGATAAGTGGAGTATGTATAAATACTAGATATCTACTTGATAAGTGGAGTATGTACAAATACTAGATATCTAGTTGATAAGTGGAGTATGTACAAATACTAGATATCCAGTTGATAAGTGGAGTATGTACAAATACTAGATATCTACTTGATAAGTGGAGTATGTACAAATACTAGATATCTACTTGATAAGTGGAGTATGTACAAATACTAGATATCTAGTTGATAAGTGGAGTATGTACAAATACTAGATATCTAGTTGATAAGTGGAGTATGTACAAATACTAGATATCTAGTTGATAAGTGGAGTATGTACAAATACTAGATATCTACTTGATAAGTGGAGTATGTACAAATACTAGATATCTACTTGATAAGTGGAGTATGTACAAATACTAGATATCTAGTTGATAAGTGGAGTATGTACAAATACTAGATATCTACTTGATAAGTGGAGTATGTACAAATACTAGATATCTACTTGATAAGTGGAGTATGTACAAATACTAGATATCTAGTTGATAAGTGGAGTATGTACAAATACTAGATATCTAGTTGATAAGTGGAGTATGTACAAATACTAGATATCTACTTGATAAGTGGAGTATGTACAAATACTAGATATCTAGTTGATAAGTGGAGTATGTATAAATACTAGATATCTACTTGATAAGTGGAGTATGTACAAATACTAGATATCTAGTTGATAAGTGGAGTATGTACAAATACTAGATATCTAGTTGATAAGTGGAGTATGTACACATACTAGATATCTAGTTGATAAGTGGAGTATGTACAAATACTAGATATCTACTTGATAAGTGGAGTATGTACAAATACTAGATATCTAGTTGATAAGTGGAGTATGTACAAATACTAGATATCTAGTTGATAAGTGGAGTATGTACAAATACTAGATATCTAGTTGATAAGTGGAGTATGTACAAATACTAGATATCTACTTGATAAGTGGAGTATGTACAAATACTAGATATCTAGTTGATAAGTGGAGTATGTACAAATACTAGATATCTACTTGATAAGTGGAGTATGTACAAATACTAGATATCTAGTTGATAAGTGGAGTATGTACAAATACTAGATATCTACTTGATAAGTGGAGTATGTACAAATACTAGATATCTACTTGATAAGTGGAGTATGTACAAATACTAGATATCTAGTTGATAAGTGGAGTATGTACAAATACTAGATATCTAGTTGATAAGTGGAGTATGTACAAATACTAGATATCTAGTTGATAAGTGGAGTATGTACAAATACTAGATATCTACTTGATAAGTGGAGTATGTACAAATACTAGATATCTAGTTGATAAGTGGAGTATGTACAAATACTAGATATCTACTTGATAAGTGGAGTATGTACAAATACTAGATATCTACTTGATAAGTGGAGTATGTACAAATACTAGATATCTACTTGATAAGTGGAGTATGTACAAATACTAGATATCTAGTTGATAAGTGGAGTATGTACAAATACTAGATATCTAGTTGATAAGTGGAGTATGTACAAATACTAGATATCTACTTGATAAGTGGAGTATGTACAAATACTAGATATCTAGTTGATAAGTGGAGTATGTACAAATACTAGATATCTACTTGATAAGTGGAGTATGTACAAATACTAGATATCTAGTTGATAAGTGGAGTATGTACAAATACTAGATGTCTAGTTGATAAGTGGAGTATGTACAAATACTAGATATCTAGTTGATAAGTGGAGTATGTACAAATACTAGATATCTAGTTGATAAGTGGAGTATGTACAAATACTAGATATCTACTTGGTAAGTGGAGTATGTACACATACTAGATATCTGCTTGGTAAGTGGAGTATGTACAAATACTAGATATCTGCTTGATAAGTGGAGTATGTACAAATACTAGATATCTACTTGGTAAGTGGAGTATGTACAAATACTAGATATCTACTTGATAAGTGGAGTATCTACACATACTAGATACCTACTTGGTAAGTGGAGTATGTACACATACTAGATACCTACTTGGTAAGTGGAGTATGTACAAATACTAGATATCTACTTGATAAGTGGAGTATGTACACATACTAGATATCTACTTGGTAAGTGGAGTATGTACACATACTAGATATCTACTTGGTAAGTGGAGTATGTACAAATACTAGATATCTACTTGATAAGTGGAGTATGTACACATACTAGATACCTACTTGGTAAGTGGAGTATGTGCAAATACTAGATATCTACTTGGTAAGTGGAGTATGTACAAATACTAGATATCTACTTGATAAGTGGAGTATGTGCAAATTCTAGATATCTAGTTGGTAAGTGGAGTATGTACACATACTAGATATCTACTTGATAAGTGGAGTATGTACACATACTAGATATCTACTTGGTAAGTGGAGTATGTACAAATACTAGATATCTAGTTGGTAAGTGGAGTATGTACAAATACTAGATATCTACTTGATAAGTGGAGTATCTACACATACTAGATACCTACTTGGTAAGTGGAGTATGTACACATACTAGATACCTACTTGGTAAGTAGAGTATGTACAAATACTAGATATCTACTTGATAAGTGGAGTATGTACACATACTAGATATCTACTTGGTAAGTGGAGTATGTACACATACTAGATATCTACTTGATAAGTGGAGTATGTACACATACTAGATATCTACTTGGTAAGTGGAGTATGTACAAATACTAGATATCTACTTGATAAGTGGAGTATGTGCAAATACTAGATATCTACTTGGTAAGTGGAGTATGTACAAATACTAGATATCTACTTGATAAGTGGAGTATGTGCAAATACTAGATATCTAGTTGGTAAGTGGAGTATGTACACATACTAGATATCTACTTGATAAGTGGAGTATGTACAAATACTAGATATCTACTTGATAAGTGGAGTATGTACAGATACTATATATCTACTTGGTAAGTGGAGTATGTACACATACTAGATATCTAGTTGGTAAGTGGAGTATGTACACATACTAGATATCTACTTGGTAAGTGGAGTATGTACACATACTAGATATCTAGTTGGTAAGTGGAGTATTTACACATACTAGATATCTACTTGATAAGTGGAGTATGTACAAATACTAGATATCTAGTTGGTAAGTGGAGTATGTACAAATACTAGATATCTACTTGATAAGTGGAGTATGTACACATACTAGATATCTACTTGGTAAGTGGAGTATGTACACATACTAGATATCTACTTGATAAGTGGAGTATGTACACATACTAGATATCTACTTGGTAAGTGGAGTATGTACACATACTAGATACCTACTTGGTAAGTGGAGTATGTGCAAATACTAGATATCTTCTTGATAAGTGGAGTATGTACACATACTAGATATCTACTTGGTAAGTGGAGTATGTACAAATACTAGATATCTACTTGATAAGTGGAGTATGTACAAATACTAGATATCTACTTGGTAAGTGGAGTATGTACACATACTAGATACCTACTTGGTAAGTGGAGTATGTACACATACTAGATATCTAGTTGATAAGTGGAGTATGTACAAATACTAGATATCTACTTGATAAGTGGAGTATGTACAAATACTAGATATCTACTTGATAAGTGGAGTATGTACAAATACTAGATATCTACTTGATAAGTGGAGTATGTACAAATACTAGATATCTAGTTGGTAAGTGGAGTATGTACAAATACTAGATATCTACTTGGTAAGTGGAGTATGTACACATACTAGATACCTACTTGGTAAGTGGAGTATGTACAAATACTAGATATCTACTTGATAAGTGGAGTATGTACACATACTAGATATCTAGTTGATAAGTGGAGTATGTACACATACTAGATATCTACTTGGTAAGTGGAGTATGTACACATACTAGATATCTACTTGATAAGTGGAGTATGTACACATACTAGATATCTAGTTGATAAGTGGAGTATGTACAAATACTAGATATCTACTTGATAAGTGGAGTATGTACAAATACTAGATATCTACTTGGTAAGTGGAGTATGTACACATACTAGATACCTACTTGGTAAGTGGAGTATGTACAAATACTAGATATCTACTTGATAAGTGGTGTATGTACACATACTAGATATCTAGTTGGTAAGTGGAGTATGTACAAATACTAGATATCTAGTTGGTAAGTGGAGTATGTACAAATACTAGATATCTAGTTGATAAGTGGAGTATGTACAAATACTAGATATCTACTTGATAAGTGGAGTATGTACAAATACTAGATATCTAGTTGATAAGTGGAGTATGTACAAATACTAGATATCTAGTTGGTAAGTGGAGTATGTACACATACTATATATCTACTTGGTAAGTGGAGTATGTATAAATACTAGATATCTAGTTGGTAAGTGGAGTATGTACAAATACTAGATATCTACTTGATAAGTGGAGTATGTACAAATACTAGATATCTAGTTGATAAGTGGAGTATGTACAAATACTAGATATCTACTTGATAAGTGGAGTATGTACACATACTAGATATCTAGTTGGTAAGCGGAGTATGTACAAATACTAGATATCTAGTTGATAAGTGGAGTATGTACAAATACTAGATATCTACTTGATAAGTGGAGTATGTACACATACTAGATATCTAGTTGGTAAGCGGAGTATGTACAAATACTAGATATCTAGTTGATAAGTGGAGTATGTACAAATACTAGATATCTAGTTGATAAGTGGAGTATGTACAAATACTAGATATCTAGTTGATAAGTGGAGTATGTACAAATACTAGATATCTAGTTGGTAAGTGGAGTATGTACACATACTATATATCTACTTGGTAAGTGGAGTATGTGCAAATACTAGATATCTACTTGGTAAGTGGATTAATGTACACATACTAGATGTAAGTGGAGTATGTGCAAATAGTAGATATCAGCAAGTAGTTTCCCTATAGAATGATTTAACATTGAGCAAAATCTGAGAAGTAAAGCTGATGTTATAGAAAGTTCTGAGAAACTGTTGACATTGATGTAATTGCTTTTCCCCCTTTGACCTGGTCTTTGTGCATAAAACTTTCGTGACAATAAGGCTGGGGTCAGAATTTACGGTAGAGGTGGCTTGTGCATAAATGGGGGGGGGGGGGCATGAAAAAATTCAGAGTTCAAAGGTGGGCTGCGTATGATGGTATGAAGGGGGGGGGGGCGAAATTTTGCTCATGATTTGAACCAAATTAAACCCCAGAAGCGGTCGTTTCACTGCAATACTTTCTAAAACCTATATTCAGTGATGAGTTTGGTGACAGCCATGCGAATGTATTTGAAGTGTATGCCTCTCTCTCTCTCTCTCTCTCTCTCCTCCTCCCTCCCTCCCTCCCTCCCTCCCTCCCTCCCTCCTCCCTCCCTCCCTCCCTCCCTCCCTCCCTCCCTCCCTCCCTCCCTCCCTCCCTCCCTCCCTCCCTCCCTCCCTCTCCTTCTCTCTCTCTCTCTCTCTCTCTCTCTCTCTCTCTCTCTCTCTCTCTCTCTCTCTCTCTCTCTCTCTCTCTCCTCTCTCTCTCCTCTCTCTCTCTCTCTCTCTCTCTCTCTCTCTCTCTCTCTCTCTCTCTCTCTCTCTCTCTCTCTCTCTCTCTCTCTCTCTCTCTCTCTCTCTCTCTCTCTCTCCAGCTTGTCCAGTTCATTTACCTACCATACATTTAATTATGGGGTGTCTGCCAAAATAATCTCTGTATAAGTTAAGGTGTATAGCCATACATTAACATGTATTGACTCAAGTAAAATTGGGTACTGAATACAATTTTCAAGGACTGTATGGCTTTTGATAATGTGTATGATTTGAAATTTATGCCATTAAATGGTCTTCTACATGTCCTTATTTTTGAAAAAGTGCTTACTGTGGGGGGGGGGGGGGGGGGCACCCCTCCCCACTAGCTGTTATGGGGATGCTGTTTCTGCTCAGAATCAAGTCTAAGTCTCTCCAAGTATAGGTTGCAGCCTACTGTGAGACCTTTTTCGCAAAGCCCATATATATTTGTAAAGAAATTTCTCATTGTTATGTATGGCTGCTGAAGTTGATTTCCACCTCTGAAGTGGAGCTCAGGGGCGGGGTACTATATAATTACACATCAAAATATGTGGCCGGGAGGGGCGGGGGCTATGAAAATTCTTAGGTTCATGGGGGGGGGGGGGGTGCGACATGACATTTTTGAGAGCGCGAAGGGGGGGGGGGGGGGGTGCGAAAAAATTTTGACCAAAATAATTTCTCCCCAGGGCCCACCTACTGCCGTAAATTCTGATCCCAGCCTAAAAGATAAAATTGTTCCTTGTTTATTGTTCCGTGGCCGTCTTTGCCGTGGGCACATTTTATCTCACAGAAGTCAGCAGATATGTATATGTAATAGCTAACAACCACTGCCATGAGAGGGCTAGAAGCAAGAACACTGCTAATGCATTATGTATTATACACTGTTAATGTATTATGTACATGTACAAAAACTAAATCAAGAGGTAGAGAAAAAAATTAAAAAGTGCTAAATTAAATTTTAAGGTATAACCAGAGCTGTGTGTTTTCACATCTGTGAGTACTTGTTTCTAAATTCTCCAGTGTAGCGATGTTCCGATTTTATCATATTCACACAACGTGGGTTTTTCTCCAGTCCTGTCTTTAGTTTATATCCAATGGCCCGAACATTACTTGGACTCCAAACGTTGGTACTATCATGCTCAATTTCAGCTATACAAAACTCATACAATTTTTCATTGATATCTCTAAGTTTCATAACTTCATTTCTCATTTTACGTTTTCCATACTGGTTAATTAAACACAGTATTTTCTCTCTAAAATGTTGGTATAACCTTGTGTCGCCCAAATTCCAACGGAGTACTGAGCTGTCCAGACCCTCAGCAGCAGTATCAACATAATGGGAAGTTGCACTCCGTACACTGTGTGGGAAGTATGTGATATCTTCGATGTCTAAACATAGAAACTTCTTCAGTAAAATAAGTGATTCGTCAAAAAACTCAGTCAGCATAACAAAATCAAATTTAGAATCTAAAAATTCAACGTATTTGTTAATTTGTCGTAAAAGCATTGTGTCCTGATAAGTAATTCCAAGATCGAACAACATTGGGTTTCGACTCCACATTCTAATATTCACTGGTTGAATATTGTAATACGTCTCCGGTTTCTCAAGAAAAGTTTTGAATGAAGGTTTATCATCTTTTCCAGGGATCCTGAACAATTTTTCAATCTGCATTTGAGTGAAGAAGGATTCGAATTGGGTTATAGGGTCCCGGATGATAGTGATGTAAACACTGTCTTTTGGCATGATGGATGAAAACCCTGCAATGAATTAAATAAACACACACAAAATCACAATTAAGAAAAAGCTTCAAATGTCCTGGTCAATTTCAAGATTATGTAGAGATTATGTAGACTCAGCATGAATTGTTATGATTACACAGTGACTCTTGTATAATGTTATTTTCACCATCAGACAAATTTACATCAAAAATCACAAAGTTCTTGATAATTTGGTTATCGATTTGTATTGTTACTTGAATCATTGGAATAACTTGGTCACCACAAATCTTATATTTCATGCCAAGGTGGTACAATTTGTATAACGTTTAATTTCTAAAGTGCATAAATTCCTGGAACAACTCTACAGCGTGGCTCTATGCAGACCTCCAAACCAAGGGATGTTCCCGTCTAAGACAGTGCTATATTCTGACATACGTCAGAGCTCAGAACCACTATCCAGTCTAAGACAGTGCTATATACTGACGTACGTCAGAGCTCAGAAGACAATATATATATATATATATATATATATATATATATATATATATATATATATATATATATATATATATATATATATATATATATATATATATATATATATATATATATATATATATATATATATATATATATACTAATTCAGTGTAAGAGGTAAGTCATAAACTGAAGGAAAAGCGCTCAATACTGCGAAGTAGAGCTGTATTTACACAAAATACACAAGTTATGGTACGGAGCCGTTACTCAGAGTTTCACGCTTGAATGCGATCTTCGGACGATGTATATATATATATATACATCAGACAATGTATCTACACCCTATATATACAGCACACCCATATATATATATATATATATTGGTCACCACCAACACAGACAATAGTGATGGTATTTCTATTGTCTACACTCTATATATACAGCACACCCAGAGAGTAGGCCTCAGAGTGTCTGATGATCGCAATATGCGTGAAACTCCGAGTTACACCCAAGAAAGAGTTCCAGTACTACCAAAACTATTACGCTCTGCCACTGCGGTATAGAGCACTGTCTTAGCAGATTGATACTCACCGAGTTATATATATATATATATATATATTATATAGTGTCTTCTGAGCTCTGACGTACGTCAGTATATAGCACTGTCTTAGACTGGATAGTGGTTCTGAGCTCTGACGTATGTCAGAATATACCACTGTCTTAGACTGGACAGTGGTCTGAGCTCTGATATACATCAGAATATAGCACTGTCTTAGACGGGATAGTGGTCTGAGCTCTGATATACATCAGAATATAGCAATGTCTCAGACTGGACAGTGGTTCTGAGCTCTGACGTATGTCAGAATATAGCACTGTCTTAGACTGGACAGTGGTTCTGAGCTCTGACGTATGTCAGAATATAACACTGTCTTAGACTGGACAGTGGTCTGAGCTCTGATATACGTCAGATAGTATTATTGTTTTAGAGTGGATAGTAGTTTACGATGATGACTTTACAATTAAGAGAATCATTTTAAAAATGTGAGAAACTTGTAGTCCATGAACATGATAAACACACTTACCTATTTCATTGAATCTGGCTTGATGGCATAAAATATTATAGTCATCTCTTGTCAAGTTTGTTTTCATTATTTGAGATTTCTGAAATGGTAGGCCACTTGGACCTCCGAATTGGTTGCCTTCCAAGGGTAATACAAAATTTAAGTTGTGTTTCTCACCGTGGCGAAACATCAAATTCTGCACTGTACTACTCCCAGTACGGCGTGTTTTGAGAAACAGAATATTTCTCTTGTGATGACATTCCCCATTTTGTCGTAGCCATTTTGGAGGAGATGGACAGTCAAAGAGCTCATTATAGTCAGTAATAGGCTGAATTTCATTATCCATGTCTTTAGTATTGTTGTCTTCTTTTGATCTGAATTCCGGTTTTTCACGAGAATCGATCTCTTTCCAAGTAAGCTCAGGAAAAGTGTAGTGTTTCATTCCCGGGGTGTTGTCTACTGCAAATCTAAAACAGATAAACACATTCATAAAATTGTGGTTGATTGAATGTAGGGATGAACATTTCATGTGGATAGAGATTACTCATTCTTTATACCAATTTTATCAAATACCACGAGTACATCAGGGCAAGTTTTTGTTATTAATATAACCCCCCCTCCCCCCCAGCTTGAGGTTATGTAAGTCCGCCTAAGTAGTATAAAACGCTGAAGAAAACCACTACATCAATTCAGCTACATATACTTACAAGTTTATAGCGTACAAAATCATATAGTATTTTTATTCATTTATTAGTCCTAAATTATAAAATGATGGAAGTAGTAGAATCTTTTATTATAGTGACATTAGGTAAAGTATGACAAATCCAGAAAAAAGGTTATTGTACACAACCTCCCAGTCAAATGGGCTTAAATGTCACCTTAGTGAATAAAACTTAACTAGAACTGAGTGAGGAGCTTTATTACAGTGAAGAAAGTGTTTATGTACAAGGCAAAAACAGAAACTATCTGCTAATGTATAAGTTGTCCCTTCTCTTTGAAAATGCTTTCTCAATAAATCTTGTCATATTTCTCACTTTTCTTAACACCAAGTACTTTAGTTTCTCACTTTTCTTGACACCAAGTACTTTGGTTTCTCACTTTTCTTGACACCAAGTACTTTAGTTTCTCACCTTTCTTGACACCAAGTACTTTAGTTTCTCACTTTTCTTGACACCAAGTTCTTTAGTTTCTCACTTTTCTTAACACCAAGTACTTTAGTTTCTCACCTTTCTTGACACCAAGTACTTTAGTTTCTCACTTATCTTAACACCAAGTACTTTAGTTTCTCACTTATCTTAACACCAAGTACTTTAGTTTCTCACTTTTCTTGACACCAAGTACTTTAGTTTCTCCCTTTTCTTAACACCAAGTACTTTAGTTTCTCACTTATCTTGACACCAAGTACTTTAGTTTCTCACTTATCTTAACACCAAGTACTTTGGTTTCTCACCTTTCTTAACACCAAGTACTTTAGTTTCTCACTTTCCTTAACACCAAGTACTTTAGTTTCTCACTTTTCTTGACAACAAGTACTTTAGTTTCTCACTTTTCTTGACACCAAGTACTTTGGTTTCTCACTTTTCTTGACACCAAGTACTTTAGTTTCTCACTTTTCTTAACACCAAGTACTTTAGTTTCTCACTTTTCTTTAGTATTTTAGTTTCTCACTTATCTTGACACCAAGTACTTTAGTTTCTCACTTTTCTTAACACCAAGTACTTTAGTTTCTCACTTTTCTTTAGTATTTTAGTTTCTCACTTTTCTTGACACCAAGTACTTTAGTTTCTCACTTTTCTTAACACCAAGTACTTTAGTTTCTCACTTTTCTTTAGTATTTTAGTTTCTCACTTTTCTTGACACCAAGTACTTTAGTTTCTCACTTTTCTTAACACCAAGTACTTTAGTTTCTCACTTTTCTTTAGTATTTTAGTTTCTCACTTATCTTGACACCAAGTACTTTAGTTTGTTATTGTCTGGCAAATCAGGGTAATGATTCCAAAGATTATTATATAAACTACATTGTAAAAGAAAAATTTAATGTACTTCATTTTCGACAACATTGTCATTACAAAAGGTACAAATTCTTTCAGATATTGGTTCACCTCTGTAACGTCCAGTCTCTATACGAAGACCTGAACTGAGCCATGAAAGACCGTTGACTATGTCATAAGTACGCAAGTTCATGGACACGTAGGGTTCAACACCGTAACTGGTTTTGAAACATCTGTAGGTTCTTACAGTGTTGGTTTATGATGCACAGTTTCTGACCAAAATCGTTCTGAATTAAACTTCAATTTATGTTCTACATTTTCTTAATCAAATGGCAACAAAAGAAGCTGTAAAAGTATCTAAATTTAAATCATCAAAAATGTTACATAATTCTGAACACCAACTGGAATTACCCAGACTAAAGTCCCACAGAAATATTTTCTATGTCAACCTATTCTCATCCAGTTGAAGTAAGTGATTCCAATACCTAACCGCTGAACAGTACTAGTCAAGAATAGGAGACACACTTGAACGAAAAAGCTTAGAATAGCTATTAAATCCCATGTTTTTCAGTACTTTAAACTTTGAGTTGACAGCACCTAGCGGACTCCGCAAGACTTGATGACGTAATCGAAAAATCTAAGTATTCACTTAACGTTACTTATATTTAGCTACACGATCATTCAAAATATTTCTACCGATATGAAATTCAAAATCACTTCTCACATAATTCTTTTTACGGAAATGGAAAACTTTTGATTTGATATCATGTACTGCTAAGCTCCACTTATAGCACCAATCA
The DNA here is from genome assembly GCF_964340395.1 of Glandiceps talaboti. NCBI lineage: Eukaryota > Metazoa > Hemichordata > Enteropneusta > Spengelidae > Glandiceps > Glandiceps talaboti. The sequence continues at coordinate 24,130,055 of NC_135559.1, forward strand.
CAAACGATATCAAGCAATGACTGCATGTCTACCCCATTGTCTGACGTCAATTGACTGCATGTCTACCCCATTGTCTGACGTCAAAACAATGTAAAACTATATTACTTTCACCTATTCTGACACCTTTCTGCATTGATTTCAAGCTGGTTACCAAGTCATTAATAAATAAAGTATTAAACAAAGTAGGAGATAAGTTATCACCCTGACAAACTCCAACATTCGTTTCAAACCAATCCGTATATAAGGAGTTGATTTTTACACAGGCTTTAGTATTTTGATACATAGCATTAATACTGTTATACATCTTACCATCAACTCTATTTAGTAACATAGCATTAATACTGTTATACATCTTACCATCAACTCTATTTAGTAACATAGCATTAATACCGCTATACATCTTACCATCAACTCTATTTAGTAACATAGCATTAATACTGTTATACATCTTACCATCAACTCTATTTAGTAACATAGCATTAATACCGTTATACATCTTACCATCAACTCTATTTAGTAACATAGCATTAATACCGTTATACATCTTACCATCAACTCTATTTAGTAACATAGCATTAATACTGTTATACATCTTACCATCAACTCTATTTAGTAACATAGCATTAATACTGTTATACATCTTACCATCAACTCTATTTAGTAACATAGCATTAATACTGTTATACATCTTACCATCAACTCTATTTAGTAACATAGCATTAATACTGCTATACATCTTACCATCAACTCTATTTAGTAACATAGCATTAATACTGTTATACATCTTACCATCAACTCTATTTAGTAACATAGCATTAATACTGCTATACATCTTAATTACCATCAACTCTATTTAGTAACATAGCATTAATACCGTTATACATCTTACCATCAACTCTATTTAGTAACATAGCATTAATACTGCTATACATCTTACCATCAACTCTATTTAGTAACATAGCATTAATACCGTTATACATCTTACCATCAACTCTATTTAGTAACATAGCATTAATACTGCTATACATCTTAATTACCATCAACTCTATTTAGTAACATAGCATTAATACCGTTATACATCTTACCATCAACTCTATTTAGTAACATAGCATTAATACCGCTATACATCTTACCATCAACTCTATTTAGTAACATAGCATTAATACTGCTATACATCTTACCATCAACTCTATTTAGTAACATAGCATTAATACCGTTATACATCTTACCATCAACTCTATTTAGTAACATAGCATTAATACTGTTATACATCTTACCATCAACTCTATTTAGTAACATAGCATTAATACTGTTATACATCTTACCATCAACTCTATTTAGTAACATAGCATTAATACTGTTATACATCTTACCATCAACTCTATTTAGTAACATAGCATTAATACCGTTATACATCTTACCATCAACTCTATTTAGTAACATAGCATTAATACTGTTATACATCTTACCATCAACTCTATTTAGTAACATAGCATTAATACTGCTATACATCTTACCATCAACTCTATTTAGTAACATAGCATTAATACTGCTATACATCTTACCATCAACTCTATTTAGTAACATAGCATTAATACCGTTATACATCTTACCATCAACTCTATTTAGTAACATAGCATTAATACCGTTATACATCTTACCATCAACTCTATTTAGTAACATAGCATTAATACTGTTATACATCTTACCATCAACTCTATTTAGTAACATAGCATTAATACCGTTATACATCTTACCATCAACTCTATTTAGTAACATAGCATTAATACTGCTATACATCTTACCATCAACTCTATTTAGTAACATAGCATTAATACTGCTATACATCTTACCATCAACTCTATTTAGTAACATAGCATTAATACTGTTATACATCTTACCATCAACTCTATTTAGTAACATAGCATTAATACTGTTATACATCTTACCATCAACTCTATTTAGTAACATAGCATTAATACTGTTATACATCTTACCATCAACTCTATTTAGTAACATAGCATTAATACCGTTATACATCTTACCATCAACTCTATTTAGTAACATAGCATTAATACTGCTATACATCTTACCATCAACTCTATTTAGTAACATAGCATTAATACTGTTATACATCTTACCATCAACTCTATTTAGTAACATAGCATTAATACTGTTATACATCTTACCATCAACTCTATTTAGTAACATAGCATTAATACTGTTATACATCTTACCATCAACTCTATTTAGTAACATAGCATTAATACCGTTATACATCTTACCATCAACTCTATTTAGTAACATAGCATTAATACTGTTATACATCTTACCATCAACTCTATTTAGTAACATAGCATTAATACTGTTATACATCTTACCATCAACTCTATTTAGTAACATAGCATTAATACTGCTATACATCTTACCATCAACTCTATTTAGTAACATAGCATTAATACCGTTATACATCTTACCATCAACTCTATTTAGTAACATAGCATTAATACTGCTATACATCTTACCATCAACTCTATTTAGTAACATAGCATTAATACCGTTATACATCTTACCATCAACTCTATTTAGTAACATAGCATTAATACCGTTATACATCTTACCATCAACTCTATTTAGTAACATAGCATTAATACTGTTATACATCTTACCATCAACTCTATTTAGTAACATAGCATTAATACTGCTATACATCTTACCATCAACTCTATTTAGTAACATACAATTAATACCGTTGTCATCTTACCATCAACTCTATTTAGTAACATAGCATTAATACCGTTATACATCTTACCATCAACTCTATTTAGTAACATAGCATTAATACTGTTATACATCTTACCATCAACTCTATTTAGTAACATAGCATTAATACCGTTATACATCTTACCATCAACTCTATTTAGTAACATAGCATTAATACTGTTATACATCTTACCATCAACTCTATTTAGTAACATAGCATTAATACCGTTATACATCTTACCATCAACTCTATTTAGTAACATAGCATTAATACCGTTATACATCTTACCATCAACTCTATTTAGTAACATAGCATTAATACTGTTATACATCTTACCATCAACTCTATTTAGTAACATAGCATTAATACCGTTATACATCTTACCATCAACTCTATTTAGTAACATAGCATTAATACTGTTATACATCTTACCATCAACTCTATTTAGTAACATAGCATTAATACTGTTATACATCTTACCATCAACTCTATTTAGTAACATAGCATTAATACTGCTATACATCTTACCATCAACTCTATTTAGTAACATAGCATTAATACTGTTATACATCTTACCATCAACTCTATTTAGTAACATAGCATTAATACTGTTATACATCTTACCATCAACTCTATTTAGTAACATAGCATTAATACCGTTATACATCTTACCATCAACTCTATTTAGTAACATAGCATTAATACTGCTATACATCTTACCATCAACTCTATTTAGTAACATAGCATTAATACCGTTATACATCTTACCATCAACTCTATTTAGTAACATAGCATTAATACCGTTATACATCTTACCATCAACTCTATTTAGTAACATAGCATTAATACTGTTATACATCTTACCATCAACTCTATTTAGTAACATAGCATTAATACTGTTATACATCTTACCATCAACTCTATTTAGTAACATAGCATTAATACCGTTATACATCTTACCATCAACTCTATTTAGTAACATAGCATTAATACTGTTATACATCTTACCATCAACTCTATTTAGTAACATAGCATTAATACCGTTATACATCTTACCATCAACTCTATTTAGTAACATAGCATTAATACCGTTATACATCTTACCATCAACTCTATTTAGTAACATAGCATTAATACTGCTATACATCTTACCATCAACTCTATTTAGTAACATAGCATTGATACCGTTATACATCTTACCATCAACTCTATTTAGTAACATAGCATTAATACCGCTATACATCTTACCATCAACTCTATTTAGTAACATAGCATTAATACCGCTATACATCTTACCATCAACTCTATTTAGTAACATAGCATTAATACCGCTATACATCTTACCATCAACTCTATTTAGTAACATAGCATTAATACTGTTATACATCTTACCATCAACTCTATTTAGTAACATAGCATTAATACTGTTATACATCTTACCATCAACTCTATTTAGTAACATAGCATTAATACCGTTATACATCTTACCATCAACTCTATTTAGTAACATAGCATTAATACCGTTATACATCTTACCATCAACTCTATTTAGTAACATAGCATTAATACTGTTATACATCTTACCATCAACTCTATTTAGTAACATAGCATTAATACCGTTATACATCTTACCATCAACTCTATTTAGTAACATAGCATTAATACTGCTATACATCTTACCATCAACTCTATTTAGTAACATAGCATTAATACCGTTATACATCTTACCATCAACTCTATTTAGTAACATAGCATTAATACTGCTATACATCTTACCATCAACTCTATTTAGTAACATAGCATTAATACCGTTATACATCTTACCATCAACTCTATTTAGTAACATAGCATTAATACTGTTATACATCTTACCATCAACTCTATTTAGTAACATAGCATTAATACTGCTATACATCTTACCATCAACTCTATTTAGTAACATAGCATTAATACCGTTATACATCTTACCATCAACTCTATTTAGTAACATAGCATTAATACCGCTATACATCTTACCTCAGTTTACTAATAATCAAAGACTTTCTGTAAATCAATAAAAGTAACAAATGTAGATAAACCATTAGCTAATCTATTTCAGAATTGATGAAAGAACAAATATATGGTCTTGACAAGATCTATTTCTCCGAAACCCATTGTGTTCATTAAACTAAGATATTGTTTTCTTCAAAATAACACAACTACATAATTTAGCAACAGAGGATTGTAGGCTAAATTCCTGTGTAGTTTAGTTGAATTCTGCTATCCTTTGTGGTATCCTTTGGAATAGGAGAAATAATGGCTCTCATCCACACATCAGGAATCTTACCAAAGTCAAAACATAATAATTGAAAAAGATGATGTAGAACTGAAATGGCTTCACCATTCTGCAGCATGGCATAAGGAATTTTGTCAACTTCTATTGCCTTACCCTTGTTCGCCTTCATAACTGCCTTTCTAACGTCTTCTAGAATAAAATTCCAATTTAGAAAATAGTTACACTCATACAAAGGATGATCCATACGTCCTTCCAAAATTTACTTATGATTTTTCATTCTATCCAAAAATTACCATCAAAATCAACATTTACAGGGTTTTGATACGATGAAGAGTAATCTTGGCACCAAACATTAAGAATGTCCTTAGTTGAACACCAGATATTGGCACCAAACATTAAGAATGTCCTTAGTTGAACACCAAATATTGGCACCAAACATTAAGAATGTCCTTAGTTGAACACCAAATATTGGCACCAAACATTAAGAATGTCCTTAGTTGAACACCAGATATTGGTACCAAACATTAAGAATGTCCTTAGTTGAACACCAGATATTGGCACCAAACATTAAGAATGTCCTTAGTTGAACACCAAATATTGGCACCAAACATTAAGAATGTCCTTAGTTGAACACCAAATATTGGCACCAAACATTAAGAATGTCCTTAGTTGAACACCAAATATTGGCACCAAACATTAAGAATGTCCTTAGTTGAACACCAGATATTGGCACTAAACATTAAGAATGTCCTTAGTTGAACACCAAATATTACCCAGACTATCATTGTTAAGCTTCCATTGGAATTGATTTACTTTTTGTTCAATTGCCCGAGTCGCTTCAATTTGATACATTATTAGTTTATAATTCACAACTGTACAGAATAAATAAAAACAATATACACATACAAAACCCCTGAAATGGGCAAGTAAAAACAAAGAAAAGCTTCACAAATATAACTTGACATCAATTTAATGGCTGACTGGACAAAACTCTTTCTGTATCAACTACTTGAAATTTTGAGCATTTAAGACAACGGTATCTTCGACCAGTCTCAGATTGCAAAATATCAAAATATGCATTAAGTGACTTGGGCAATACTGCACGATCAGTAAGGTCGGAGAGAGCATGAGTAGGCAGGCCCATAATTTTAGCACCAGAGAAAAGAATTTCAAAACTTTCTTTCGATTGACGACAGAGGGCAGAACATTTAGGGTAAAATGAGACTTATCTACGACCTGAAATGACGATAGAGATTTACGAAGTAATCTAATTATAATCTATTCCTACTGGACTATCCTGGACGATAGACTACAACTATACACTAAATATGTGACTATAGACATTTACCTCAGTCTACAACTATACACTAAATATGTGACTATAGACATTTACCTTAGACCAACAACTATACAGTAAATATGTGACTATAGACATTTACCTCAGTCTACAACTATACACTAAATATGTGACTATAGACATTTACCTCAGTCTACAACTATACACTAAATATGTGACTATAGACATTTACCTTAGACTAGAACTATTCACTAAATATGTGACTATAGACATTTACCTTAGACCAACAACTATACACTAAATATGTGACTATAGACAATTACCTCAGTCTACAACTATACACTAAATATGTGACTATAGACATTTACCTCAGTCTACAACTATACACTAAATATGTGACTATAGACATTTACCTCAGTCTACAACTATACACTAAATATGTGACTATAGACATTTACCTTAGACCAACAACTATACACTAAATATGTGACTATAGACAATTACCTTAGACCAACAACTATACACTAAATATGTGACTATAGACATTTACCTTAGACCAACAACTATACACTAAATATGTGACTATAGACATTTACCTCAGTCTACAACTATACACTAAATATGTGACTATAGACATTTACCTTAGACCAACAACTATACACTAAATATGTGACTATAGACATTTACCTCAGTCTACAACTATACACTAAATATGTGACTATAGACATTTACCTTAGACCAACAACTATACAGTAAATATGTGACTATAGACATTTACCTCAGTCTACAACTATACACTAAATATGTGACTATAGACATTTACCTTAGACCAACAACTATACACTAAATATGTGACTATAGACAATTACCTTAGACCAACAACTATACACTAAATATGTGACTATAGACATTTACCTGAGACCAACAACTATACACTAAATATGTGACTATAGACATTTACCTTAGACCAACAACTATACACTAAATATGTAACTATAGACATTTACCTCAGTCTACAACTATACACTAAATATGTGACTATAGATATTTACCTTAGACCAACAACTATACACTAAATATGTGACTATAGACATTTACCTCAGTCTACAACTATACACTAAATATGTGACTATAGACATTTACCTCAGTCTACAACTATACACTAAATATGTGACTATAGACATTTACCTTAGACCAACAACTATACACTAAATATGTGACTATAGACATTTACCTCAGTCTACAACTATACACTAAATATGTGACTATAGACATTTACCTTAGACCAACAACTATACACTAAATATGTGACTATAGACATTTACCTTAGACTAGAAGTATACACTAAATATGTGACTATAGACATTTACCTTAGACTAGAAGTATACACTAAATATGTGACTATAGACATTTACCTGAGACCAACAACTATACACTAAATATGTGACTATAGACATTTACCTTAGACCAACTACTATACACTAAATATGTGACTATGGACATTTACCTTAGACCAACAACTATACACTAAATATGTGACTATAGACATTTACCTTAGACTAGAAGTATACACTAAATATGTGACTATAGACATTTACCTCAGTCTACAACTATACACTAAGTATGTGACTATAGACATTTACCTTAGACTAGAAGTATACACTAAATATGTGACTATAGACATTTACCTTAGACCAACAACTATACACTAAATATGTGACTATAGACATTTACCTCAGTCTACAACTATACACTAAATATGTGACTATAGATATTTACCTTAGACCAACAACTATACACTAAATATGTGACTATAGACATTTACCTCAGTCTACAACTATACACTAAATATGTGACTATAGACATTTACCTCAGTCTACAACTATACACTAAATATGTGACTATAGACATTTACCTCAGTCTACAACTATACACTAAATATGTGACTATAGACATTTACCTTAGACCAACAACTATACACTAAATATGTGACTATAGACAATTACCTTAGACCAACAACTATACACTAAATATGTGACTATAGACATTTACCTTAGACCAACAACTATACACTAAATATGTGACTATAGACATTTACCTCAGTCTACAACTATACACTAAATATGTGACTATAGACATTTACCTTAGACCAACAACTATACACTAAATATGTGACTATAGACAATTACCTTAGACCAACAACTATACACTAAATATGTGACTATAGACATTTACCTGAGACCAACAACTATACACTAAATATGTGACTATAGACATTTACCTTAGACCAACAACTATACACTAAATATGTAACTATAGACATTTACCTCAGTCTACAACTATACACTAAATATGTGACTATAGATATTTACCTTAGACCAACAACTATACACTAAATATGTGACTATAGACATTTACCTCAGTCTACAACTATACACTAAATATGTGACTATAGACATTTACCTCAGTCTACAACTATACACTAAATATGTGACTATAGACATTTACCTTAGACCAACAACTATACACTAAATATGTGACTATAGACATTTACCTCAGTCTACAACTATACACTAAATATGTGACTATAGACATTTACCTTAGACCAACAACTATACACTAAATATGTGACTATAGACATTTACCTTAGACTAGAAGTATACACTAAATATGTGACTATAGACATTTACCTTAGACTAGAAGTATACACTAAATATGTGACTATAGACATTTACCTGAGACCAACAACTATACACTAAATATGTGACTATAGACATTTACCTTAGACCAACTACTATACACTAAATATGTGACTATGGACATTTACCTTAGACCAACAACTATACACTAAATATGTGACTATAGACATTTACCTTAGACTAGAAGTATACACTAAATATGTGACTATAGACATTTACCTCAGTCTACAACTATACACTAAGTATGTGACTATAGACATTTACCTTAGACTAGAAGTATACACTAAATATGTGACTATAGACATTTACCTTAGACCAACAACTATACACTAAATATGTGACTATAGACATTTACCTCAGTCTACAACTATACACTAAATATGTGACTATAGATATTTACCTTAGACCAACAACTATACACTAAATATGTGACTATAGACATTTACCTCAGTCTACAACTATACACTAAATATGTGACTATAGACATTTACCTCAGTCTACAACTATACACTAAATATGTGACTATAGACATTTACCTTAGACCAACAACCATACACTAAATATGTGACTATAGACATTTACCTCAGTCTACAACTATACACTAAATATGTGACTATAGACATTTACCTCAGTCTACAACTATACACTAAATATGTGACTATAGACATTTACCTTAGACTACAACTATACACTAAATATGTGACTATAGACATTTACCTTAGACTAGAAGTATACACTAAATATGTGACTATAGATATTTACCTTAGACCAACAACTATACACTAAATATGTGACTATAGACATTTACCTCAGTCTTATGTGACTATAGACAATTACCGTAGACTAGAAGTATACACTAAATATGTGACTATAGACATTTACCTCAGTCTACAACTATACACTAAATATGTGACTATAGACATTTACCTTAGACCAACAACTATACACTAAATATGTGACTATAGACATTTACCTCAGTCTACAACTATACACTAAATATGTGACTATAGACATTTACCTTAGACTAGAAGTATACACTAAATATGTGACTATAGACATTTACCTTAGACTAGAAGTATACACTAAATATGTGACTATAGACATTTACCTTAGACTAGAAGTATACACTAAATATGTGACTATAGACATTTACCTCAGTCTACAACTATACACTAAATATGTGACTATAGACATTTACCTTAGACCAACAACTATACACTAAATATGTGACTATAGACATTTACCTTAGACTAGAAGTATACACTAAATATGTGACTATAGACATTTACCTTAGACTAGAAGTATACACTAAATATGTGACTATAGACATTTACCTTAGACCAACAACTATACACTAAATATGTGACTATAGACATTTACCTCAGTCTACAACTATACACTAAATATGTGACTATAGACATTTACCTCAGTCTACAACTATACACTAAATATGTGACTATAGACATTTACCTTAGACTAGAAGTATACACTAAATATGTGACTATAGACATTTACCTTAGACCAACAACTATACACTAAATATGTGACTATAGACATTTACCTTAGACCAACTACTATACACTAAATATGTGACTATGGACATTTACCTTAGACCAACAACTATACACTAAATATGTGACTATAGACATTTACCTTAGACTACAACTATACACTAAATATGTGACTATAGACATTTACCTTAGACTAGAAGTATACACTAAATATGTGACTATAGACATTTACCTCAGTCTACAACTATACACTAAGTATGTGACTATAGACATTTACCTTAGACTAGAAGTATACACTAAATATGTGACTATAGACATTTACCTTAGACCAACAACTATACACTAAATATGTGACTATAGACATTTACCTCAGTCTACAACTATACACTAAATATGTGACTATAGACATTTACCTTAGACCAACAACTATACACTAAATATGTGACTATAGACATTTACCTTAGACCAACAACTATACACTAAATATGTGACTATAGACATTTACCTCAGTCTGCAACTATACACTAAATATGTGACTATAGACATTTACCTTAGACCAACAACTATACACTAAATATGTCACTATAGACATTTACCTTAGACTAGAAGTATACACTAAATGTGTGACTATAGACATTTACCTTAGACCAACAACTATACACTAAATATGTGACTATAGACAATTACCTTAGACCAACAACTATACACTAAATATGTGACTATAGACATTTACCTGAGACCAACAACTATACACTAAATATGTGACTATAGACATTTACCTTAGACCAACAACTATACACTAAATATGTAACTATAGACATTTACCTCAGTCTACAACTATACACTAAATATGTGACTATAGATATTTACCTTAGACCAACAACTATACACTAAATATGTGACTATAGACATTTACCTCAGTCTACAACTATACACTAAATATGTGACTATAGACATTTACCTCAGTCTACAACTATACACTAAATATGTGACTATAGACATTTACCTTAGACCAACAACTATACACTAAATATGTGACTATAGACATTTACCTCAGTCTACAACTATACACTAAATATGTGACTATAGACATTTACCTTAGACCAACAACTATACACTAAATATGTGACTATAGACATTTACCTTAGACTAGAAGTATACACTAAATATGTGACTATAGACATTTACCTTAGACTAGAAGTATACACTAAATATGTGACTATAGACATTTACCTGAGACCAACAACTATACACTAAATATGTGACTATAGACATTTACCTTAGACCAACTACTATACACTAAATATGTGACTATGGACATTTACCTTAGACCAACAACTATACACTAAATATGTGACTATAGACATTTACCTTAGACTAGAAGTATACACTAAATATGTGACTATAGACATTTACCTCAGTCTACAACTATACACTAAGTATGTGACTATAGACATTTACCTTAGACTAGAAGTATACACTAAATATGTGACTATAGACATTTACCTTAGACCAACAACTATACACTAAATATGTGACTATAGACATTTACCTCAGTCTACAACTATACACTAAATATGTGACTATAGATATTTACCTTAGACCAACAACTATACACTAAATATGTGACTATAGACATTTACCTCAGTCTACAACTATACACTAAATATGTGACTATAGACATTTACCTCAGTCTACAACTATACACTAAATATGTGACTATAGACATTTACCTTAGACCAACAACCATACACTAAATATGTGACTATAGACATTTACCTCAGTCTACAACTATACACTAAATATGTGACTATAGACATTTACCTCAGTCTACAACTATACACTAAATATGTGACTATAGACATTTACCTTAGACTACAACTATACACTAAATATGTGACTATAGACATTTACCTTAGACTAGAAGTATACACTAAATATGTGACTATAGATATTTACCTTAGACCAACAACTATACACTAAATATGTGACTATAGACATTTACCTCAGTCTTATGTGACTATAGACAATTACCGTAGACTAGAAGTATACACTAAATATGTGACTATAGACATTTACCTCAGTCTACAACTATACACTAAATATGTGACTATAGACATTTACCTTAGACCAACAACTATACACTAAATATGTGACTATAGACATTTACCTCAGTCTACAACTATACACTAAATATGTGACTATAGACATTTACCTTAGACTAGAAGTATACACTAAATATGTGACTATAGACATTTACCTTAGACTAGAAGTATACACTAAATATGTGACTATAGACATTTACCTTAGACTAGAAGTATACACTAAATATGTGACTATAGACATTTACCTCAGTCTACAACTATACACTAAATATGTGACTATAGACATTTACCTTAGACCAACAACTATACACTAAATATGTGACTATAGACATTTACCTTAGACTAGAAGTATACACTAAATATGTGACTATAGACATTTACCTTAGACTAGAAGTATACACTAAATATGTGACTATAGACATTTACCTTAGACCAACAACTATACACTAAATATGTGACTATAGACATTTACCTCAGTCTACAACTATACACTAAATATGTGACTATAGACATTTACCTCAGTCTACAACTATACACTAAATATGTGACTATAGACATTTACCTTAGACTAGAAGTATACACTAAATATGTGACTATAGACATTTACCTTAGACCAACAACTATACACTAAATATGTGACTATAGACATTTACCTTAGACCAACTACTATACACTAAATATGTGACTATGGACATTTACCTTAGACCAACAACTATACACTAAATATGTGACTATAGACATTTACCTTAGACTACAACTATACACTAAATATGTGACTATAGACATTTACCTTAGACTAGAAGTATACACTAAATATGTGACTATAGACATTTACCTCAGTCTACAACTATACACTAAGTATGTGACTATAGACATTTACCTTAGACTAGAAGTATACACTAAATATGTGACTATAGACATTTACCTTAGACCAACAACTATACACTAAATATGTGACTATAGACATTTACCTCAGTCTACAACTATACACTAAATATGTGACTATAGACATTTACCTTAGACCAACAACTATACACTAAATATGTGACTATAGACATTTACCTTAGACCAACAACTATACACTAAATATGTGACTATAGACATTTACCTCAGTCTGCAACTATACACTAAATATGTGACTATAGACATTTACCTTAGACCAACAACTATACACTAAATATGTCACTATAGACATTTACCTTAGACTAGAAGTATACACTAAATGTGTGACTATAGACATTTACCTTAGACCAACAACTATACACTAAATATGTGACTATAGACATTTACCTTAGACTAGAAGTATACACTAAATATGTGACTATAGATATTTACCTTAGACCAACAACTATACACTAAATATGTGACTATAGACATTTACCTTAGACTACAACTATACACTAAATATGTGACTATAGACATTTACCTTAGACCAACAATTATACACTAAATATGTGACTATAGACAATTACCTCAGTCTACAACTATACATTAAATATGTGACTATAGACATTTACCTCAGTCTACAACTATACACTAAATATGTGACTATAGACATTTACCTTAGACCAACAAATATACACTAAATATGTGACTATAGATATTTACCTTAGACCAACAACTATACACTAAATATGTGACTATAGATATTTACCTCAGTCTACAACTATACACTAAATATGTGACTATAGACATTTACCTCAGTCTACAACTATACACTAAATATGTGACTATAGATATTTACCTCAGTCTACAACTATACACTAAATATGTGACTATAGACATTTACCTCAGTCTACAACTATACACTAAATATGTGACTATAGACATTTACCTTAGACTACAACTATACACTAAATATGTGACTATAGACATTTACCTTAGACCAACAACTATACACTAAATATGTGACTATAGACATTTACCTTAGACTAAAAGTATACACTAAATATGTGACTATAGACATTTACCTTAGACTAGAAGTATACACTAAATATGTGACTATAGACATTTACCTTAAACTAGAAGTATACACTAAATATGTGACTATAGATATTTACCTTAGACTAGAAGTATACACTAAATATGTGACTATAGACATTTACCTTAGACTAGAAGTATACACTAAATATGTGACTATAGACATTTACCTTAGACCAACATTTATACACTAAATATGTGACTATAGACATTTACCTTAGACCAACAACTATACACTAAATATGTGACTATAGACATTTACCTCAGTCTACAACTATACACTAAATATGTGACTATAGACATTTACCTTAGACTAGAAGTATACACTAAATATGTGACTATAGACATTTACCTTAGACCAACAACTATACACTAAATGTGTAACTATAGACATTTACCTTAGACTAGAACTATACACTAAATATGTGACTATAGATATTTACCTTAGACTAGAATTATACACTAAATATGTGACTATAGACATTTACTTTAGACTAGAAGTATACACTAAATATGTGACTATAGACATTTACCTTAGACTAGAAGTATATACTAAATATGTGACTATAGACATTTACCTTAGACCAACAACTATACACTAAATATATGACTATAGACATTTACCTCAGTCTACAACTATACACTAAATATGTGACTATAGACATTTACCTTAGACTAGAACTATTCACTAAATATGTGACTATAGACATTTACCTTAGACCAACAACTATACACTAAATATGTGGCTATAGACATTTACCTCAGTCTACAACTATACATTAAATATGTGACTATAGACATTTAACTTAGACCAACAACTATACACTAAATATGTGACTATAGACATTTACCTCAGTCTACAACTATACACTAAATATGTGACTATAGACATTTACCTTAGGCCAACAACTATACACTAAATATGTGACTATAGACATTTACCTCAGTCTACAACTATACACTAAATATGTGACTATAGACATTTACCTGAGACCAACAACTATACACTAAATA
Organism: Glandiceps talaboti; assembly: GCF_964340395.1. Classification (NCBI taxonomy): domain Eukaryota; kingdom Metazoa; phylum Hemichordata; class Enteropneusta; family Spengelidae; genus Glandiceps; species Glandiceps talaboti. Next base: position 24,145,700 of record NC_135559.1, read on the forward strand.
TGTGACTATAGACATTTACCTGAGACCAACAACTATACACTAAATATGTGACTATAGACATTTACCTTAGACCAACAACTATACACTAAATATGTGACTATAGACATTTACCTCAGTCTACAACTAAACACTAAATATGTGACTATAGACATTTACCTTAGACCAACAACTATACACTAAATATGTGACTATAGACATTTACCTCAGTCTACAACTATACACTAAATATGTGACTATAGACATTTACCTTAGACTAGAAGTATACACTAAATATGTGACTATAGACATTTACCTTAGACTAGAAGTATACACTAAATATGTGACTATAGACATTTACCTTAGACTAGAAGTATACACTAAATATGTGACTATAGACATTTACCTTAGACTAGAAGTATACACTAAATATGTGACTATAGACATTTACCTTAGACTAGAAGTATACACTAAATATGTGACTATAGACATTTACCTTAGACTAGAAGTATACACTAAATATGTGACTATAGACATTTACCTTAGACCAACAACTATACACTAAATATGTGACTATAGACATTTACCTCAGTCTACAACTATACACTAAATATGTGACTATAGACATTTACCTTAGACCAACAACTATACACTAAATATGTGGCTATAGACATTTACCTTAGACTAGAAGTATACACTAAATGTGTAACTATAGACATTTACCTTAGACTAGAAGTATACACTAAATATGTGACTATAGACATTTACCTTAGACCAACAACTATACACTAAATGTGTAACTATATACATTGACCTTAGACTAGAACTATACACTAAATATGTGACTATAGACATTTACCTTAGACTAGAAGTATACACTAAATATGTGACTATAGACATTTACTTTAGACTAGAAGTATACACTAAATATGTGACTATAGACATTTACCTTAGAACTAGAAGTATATACTAAATATGTGACTATAGACAATTACCTTAGACCAACAACTATACACTAAATATGTGACTATAGACATTTACCTCAGTCTACAACTATACACTAAATATGTGACTATAGACATTTACCTTAGACTAGAAGTATACACTAAATATGTGACTATAGACATTTACCTCAGACTAGAACTATTCACTAAATATGTGACTATAGACATTTACCTTAGACCAACAACTATACACTAAATATGTGGCTATAGACATTTACCTTAGACCAACAACTATACACTAAATATGTGACTATAGACATTTACCTCAGACTAGAACTATTCACTAAATATGTGACTATAGACATTTACCTTAGACCAACAACTATACACTAAATATGTGACTATAGACATTTACCTCAGTCTACAACTATACACTAAATATATGACTATAGACATTTACCTTAGACTAGAACTATTCCCTAAATATGTGACTATAGACATTTACCTTAGACCAACAACTATACACTAAATATGTGGCTATAGACATTTACCTCAGTCTACAACTATACACTAAATATGTGACTATAGACATTTACCTTAGACCAACAACTATACACTAAATATGTAACTATAGACATTTACCTCAGTCTACAACTATACACTAAATATGTGACTATAGACATTTACCTGAGACCAACAACTATACACTAAATATGTGACTATAGACATTTACCTGAGACCAACAACTATACACTAAATATGTGACTATAGACATTTACCTTAGACCAACAACTATACACTAAATATGTGACTATAGACATTTACCTCAGTCTACAACTAAACACTAAATATGTGACTATAGACATTTACCTTAGACGAACAACTATACACTAAATATGTGACTATAGACATTTACCTTAGACTAGAAGTATACACTAAATATGTGACTATAGACATTTACCTTAGACCAACAACTATACACTAAATATGTGACTATAGACATTTACCTCAGTCTACAACTATACACTAAATATGTGACTATAGATATTTACCTTAGACTAGAAGTATACACTAAATATGTGACTATAGACATTTACCTTAGACTAGAAGTATACACTAAATATGTGACTATAGACTTTTACCTTAGACTACAACTATACACTAAATATGTGACTATAGACATTTACCTTAGACTAGAAGTATACACTAAATATGTGACTATAGATATTTACCTTACACCAACAACTATACACTAAATATGTGACTATAGACATTTACCTTAGACTAGAAGTATACACTAAATATGTGACTATAGACATTTACCTTAGACTAGAACTATACAGTAAATATGTGACTATAGACATTTATCTCAGTCTACAACTATACACTAAATATGTGACTATAGACATTTACCTGAGACCAACAACTATACACTAAATATGTGACTATAGACATTTACCTGAGACCAACAACTATACACTAAATATGTGACTATAGACATTTACCTTAGACCAACAACTATACACTAAATATGTGACTATAGACATTTACCTCAGTCTACAACTAAACACTAAATATGTGACTATAGACATTTACCTTAGACCAACAACTATACACTAAATATGTGACTATAGACATTTACCTCAGTCTACAACTATACACTAAATATGTGACTATAGACATTTACCTTAGACTAGAAGTATACACTAAATATGTGACTATAGACATTTACCTCAGTCTACAACTATACACTAAATATGTGACTATAGATATTTACCTTAGACCAACAACTATACACTAAATATGTGACTATAGACATTTACCTTAGACTAGAAGTATACAGTAAATATGTGACTATAGACATTTACCTTAGACTATAACTATACACTAAATATGTGACTATAGACATTAGACTAGAAGTATACACTAAATATGTGACTATAGATATTTACCTTAGACCAACAAATATACACTAAATATGTAACTATAGACATTTACCTCAGTCTACAACTGTACACTAAGTATGTGACTATAGACATTTACCTTAGACCAACAAATATACACTAAATATGTAACTATAGACATTTACCTCAGTCTACAACTATACACTAAGTATGTGACTATAGACATTTACCTTAGACCAACAACTATACACTAAATATAATTTACCTTGCAACAGGAACTGTCCAACTTAAGTTGAGAATGGAGAAAACACTCGCAATTACTATTAAACCTGCAACGAAAGACAGCAGTCGACACTTTCTATGTCTTGTCATGGTGAGGATCTTTATCAGCAGTCAGCTGCGATTAGGTACTGGTTGTTAATCGAATCACACACACTTTCACAGGTCACGACACTGTACCAAATAACTCAACTGTAAAATGTAACAAAACTGTAAATTAGAAATATTGTATAGTTTCACAGATCAGGTGACTTAGAATCCAAATCATAACATTATACCACGACCTCGTAGTTGATTTCACTGAAATCATATTTAATTATAAGTCGAAAGCATATTGTACAAGTATGAGAAAGATACCATAGGTCTAAGCTAATGTGCAATATGTTGTGCTGTTTGTCTTGTACAGTTTCATTGTGGGTGCCTGTAAGTGGGACAAGTCCCGTAGAATATAAATATAAATAAATAAATGTATGTTTTCATCGAAGAAATGGGCAAATTTCATCAGAACTGGTCAAACAGAATAATATTAAGAACCGTGACGTTCATTTTTTATATGAACATGGTATCATGCCAGACGGACAATACTAGGTTAGGCAACTATACGTAGTGAATCACACACACACACACACACACACACACACACACACACACACACACACACACACACACACACACACACACACACACACACACACACACACACACACACACACAGAGACACACACACACATACATACATACATACATACATACATACATACATACATACATACATACATACATACATACATACATACATACATACATACATACATACATACATACATACATACATATATACATACATACATACATACATATATATATATATATATATATATATATATATATATATATAATATATTTAAAAAATTTAAAAAAAATATGAAAATATATAACGCTGCTAGGACTGTAGTACAAAGGAATGCATAAGGAACTTGTGAGACAGTCCGAATAAAGAGATGTAATGGAAATTCTTTTCAAGGTATTTAAAGGCAAGACATTTTAGGTAAACACCTGAATATATCTAAATGTTATGGAACAGAACGACAACCGCGTGTGATTAACGGTTATACGTGTGAAAAGTTCTAATATTCGCACGCACTAAATAGAACCAATTATATTATTTATACCAGTATATTGATGACACAAATCGTGAGATCTGATTGGTCTAGACATCGAACTAGCGCGTCTAAAATGAGCGATAATGCACAGTTGGCACACGTTCAAATTTTGATGTTCACTGTTCGTCCAGAACGTTGTAGTCCGTGCAGGGATGGGGGCGCAAATGAAACCAGAAAATGTTGCGTCTTATCTTGTTTCCGATATTTTCAATATACTGGTATAATAGCGATAAACCACCCCCTGGGAATGGTATACCACTCGGTTTTGACCAGTGAACTCAATATATGCACTCGCTATCGCTCGTGCATATATTTAGTGGTGGTTTATTGCTTAATTAGACTGCGGGAATGACGTGAATAATTTATTAATTTCAAGGGGTTCCAGCGTTCCGAGACGGAAAATGAGTTCCTCTTCCTTCAACCTCAATAGTTTCTCATCGCCAGAAACCTTACAAATTCCTGAAATAGACATGTGGAAATAGACATATCTGATACACTGTGATATCGTTGGTAATAAAATGTATAGATACGGGATAGTTATGATTTTTTTTTGTTCAGACGGAGATGTTCCACGAAACGATCACCAAGACGACGTACAGTCGAACCTATGCATAAAAAACAACAACACATTTCTGGCATGTATTGCAATACACTACGTTAGTACTAATACAAGTAAATCTACTCGTAACAGGCACACTGTTCTTAGGGCCAAAAACATGATTAGTATTAATAATGACACAACATGTACCACATCGAGTACGATCGCATGGAAATGAACCAGCATTAACTTCCAATTCACGTTGTTCTGTATGGACCACACCATATCTCTAAGACTGGTATCACGACGCCAAGCTGTTGAAGGTACTTCAGGAAATAATGAATTGGTAACCCTATTAGAACGTAAGATAATAAAATGCTTGTATATAATGTTCTTAACTCTAGTGGAAAAGGGATGGTATGTTAGAGCCAATATGGGACGATCGTTGTTAATCGTCTGATCATGTGATTTGATACAAGCTGCCCTAGACAAAGATGACGACAATTGTTAACCGACATTGGATAACAACGTTGATGGAAGTACGTGCAATATTCAGCAGACCTTTCATTCCTACATACATACATACATACATACATACATACATACATACATACATACATACATACATACATACATACATACATACATACATACATACATCTGAAGCCAAACCTTTCGATTGCTGCATACATGTTTCGAGTCTGTTGCTGTATGAAAGCGAGCTTCAGGTCTGATGTATTGTGAATACTATTGATAAAAGTAATTTCATCCTATTACAAGCACAGCGTATGACGCATTTCCGGAAAGCTGTCTTTTGAGACGGTATTTGTGGATCGATGAGATTGAATTTCCAAGGTCCTCCGACAAAAGGATAAAGTGATTGATTGATTGATTGATTGATTGATTGATTGATTGATTGATTGATTGGTTGGTTGGTTGGTTGATTAGACGGCTGCATAACCTAAATTATTCAAACGATCCGGTGCTTTGCTTAGAGCTCTATCACTATTACAAAAAACAGGCAAACAAAAACTTGATATACGTGTACGAATATCGAAGTATTTAGTCTCTTGGGAAAAGGTTTCATTTACAAATACATTTGAATGGTTCATTTACTAACTTCTTGACTGTTGAGTTAAGATTGTGATAAAGCAGTGAAAGCAGCTAATCAGATTTTGCAGAATGTGTGTGAACCACTTGGGCTTACACGTACATAAGTCATAAGCTCTCATTTAAATACCACAGAAAATCTCGCATACAGTAAATACTGCTACTCACTCTCAAAAGGTACATGTACCCGACCACCTAGAGGTTTTCAAAATACATTTCTTTGTAGCTCTCAACAATTCAAAAGGATAGATATATTAAAATTATATGTCAAATTATCCGTAACTACAAGTTTTTTTTTGGTATGCGGCGCTTACATATAAAATTGTCAATCGAGACGGTATATAATTGCAGACAGAAAATGAATTGAATGGCATGTAATATTGGATAAGGGGAATATGGAGATATTTCACAATTGACAAAATCAATATTTCATCAGTCTTCCGCTTCATCTTGAAAGACTTAAATTGTTCCGTTTGCTTAGATGTAAATGTAACAGATCGATTTCATTGTTTCTATTCAGTTGCAGACTTAAAAACAAAAGTATTTCATAGGTTCGCCGATGGTAAAGTCCTTGAGAAATTAGAACCGGCTTTCCGAACAAACACATTTACGGTGCCCAGCGAACTTTGGCAGCATCGTGAACTTTGGTAAGACCATCTCTGTCGTAGAGATTTTTGCGTTGATAAATCATTTCTCGGACAATGCTAAGGTGATCAAACTTTCGGACAGTGTCGTAACAGTGTCAAAGAACACCTATGTTCAGGATTGTAAGAATGAGTGCTGAAAAAGCACTGCGTCGAGTTCGCCAATTGAATGGGGTACTGGACACCGGCAAAACATCGACAATCCGATCGCAGAGTACAGGTAAGCATGTAAATGTATTTTCGCTGTATACGAGTTAGTGTTTGTTATCGGGACAAACTGCACATTCCCGAACCGCACTAGTTTAGACGTTTGACCAGGTCAACATATCTGAAAATACCGGTATGACCCGGCGATCGACCGGGTTCGTGTCTCCTCGTCAAACTTGCACTAGCTCTGGAACACAGTCAGTTGTGAACTCAAATTCCATTCCAGGATGGTGATATTTTAGTCTAGGATGATCATAATACAAAATAATGACGGTATTGTAGGTATTTATGTGCTGGAAATATGTGCTCCGAGGGTTCCAACATGTCGACCGTAGACGTCGACCGTAGTAGACGTGTGGGAACCCTCGGAGCGCACATTTACAGAGCTAAACTTGTACATAAAGCTATCGCTCCCAAGAATATGTAATATATTTTTTACCACATATTGTATCACAGGTACTCGAATCAATGTGTAGAAAAAAAATGTATTGTATATAAATAAGACGTCTTATTTACATACATATTTTTTTTAAATCATACACATTGATTCGAGTACCTGTGTATTGTATTATAATATAGCCCATGTTATTTTGAAAGCTGCAGTAAATTCAATTTCAAACATATTGTATAGTGATATGCTGCAATAAGGCCTAAAAAATTGTGTAGTTCCAATTACCCGACCCCCACCTAGCTTTTCAATGCTGACCCCAATCTGATTAAAATCCGATGTAGATAACGGCTAATCGTTCATTGCTATTTTACCTTCGTTATTTTGCCTGAATTGACCTTCTTGGTACATGTTTACAGTCAGGTGAAATAAAAAAAAAAGGGGGGGGGGGGGGGGCAAGGAAAAAAATCTGTATATTTTCAGTTCTATTCTCTGTCCTTTCTGTATACAACTTCTTTTCTCTTCTCTTTATTGGATTCCTTGTTACAAGTCTCTTTCCTTCATTGTAGCAAGGTTGACAAGTCCGTAAAACAACTTTGTAAGAAGATGAATACTTATCATTCTGACAGTATTATTATATTGCAGGTCGACAGGCCTAACTGCGGGTCGATCTGCAGGTCAATTTGCGGGTTGTTCAAAACAACAATTATTTGTACAAAATCAACCAAAACATAAGTTTACAAAAAATAATGACAAATGAGTACACATACACATAAATAATCTGTATGAGCACATAAGTATTCAGTCAATGGTGGTCAACCTCACTATGATGATGATTAAATTTTTTTAGTATTATAGTAATGACATGAATAGAATACAGTACAGGGAGCTCTATTGTGACAATAACAGAGACAAAATTACTAGATGCACTGATTATTCCATTATTCATTATTTAGTTTCAAGACTGTGGCTGTTCCACTATTACTTTCTGGTTGTCATCTTACTGTGGTCAGGCTAGTGTGTGGGAGCCATTGTGTAACTAGTCAGACTAATTTGATTGTATAACATAGATTTCAGACATAAACTTGACTTGATGCTTTTAAAACAACAGGACCACTTCCTGTTATCAGTAAGAGTTGTTTCAGAGATAAGTTGGTCCACTGTCATCTCTGAGGTCTTATGTAATCATTGTAAGTACATTGTAATAGTGGAATTGGGATATTTTCTGTGGTCAGTGCTATGCTAACTATAATCATGTTTTAAAATAGCCATCACGTTTAGGGGTGGGGGTTTAACCCTTAAGATGCCTTGGGTCGTTCTCACTAGAGCCTTTTCGACGGTGTCGACAACGTTGTTTATATCAATTTATGTGAACACCGTCGGAAAAAACATGTCAGAACAGTTGACAACGTTGCTACAACGGCGGAGATTAACGTCGGCGTAAACAGCTGGACCTGCAACGGTGCGCCGACGCAAATTCCTCCAAACGTAGCGTGTGAACCCTTGACGACGACGTAAACGCCCTCTCGCGACGACATTCGTCTATATAACCACCTCTGACCTTTACTTCTGATCAGTGTTCACAAGGCCAACGACTGATACAGATGGGATGGCAGAACAACGTGCGACTCCTATCATTATCATATACGCTCTATTCACTGGCGTTAAAGCATTGTTCAGAAAGCCAAACAGTATGAACATGAAACGCATGGTCGATCGCCTATGGCGTCGTTCAAAATTCCTTGTATACCCATTAGTGACCAAAGAAAGCAACTCTTGTTCATGAACATGATCCAGAAGTCGACGACTAAAGCGTTGGACACGTCTTGATCGCATATGAAGGTGAAGCAACAAGAGGCACGCTGCTGTTACATGCTGCACATCCGCCATTCTTGTTTACCATGCGTTGTAACATATACATATATTGATCCGTAGAGGGCGCGTTACGCCGGCGATTCTCCCAAAACAACGACCTAAATGACTGCGTGTGGACGCCAGTACGGATTAAGAGTTAATCCGTCGGTGTTTACCGATCAAACAACGTTGCATTTCGACAACGTCGTTGCACTAGTGAGAACATGGCTATAGACTTTCCATGCAAATGACCTCCTAGGCCAAGGACTTTTTAGGTTGCACACAGTTGTACACAATGTTTTGATAGTGATCATTTTACACCAAAACAGGTGGGATATGTCTCATCTACAAGTATATCAATAATTATGAAATATTGAATTTTAATTTACATGAATGTATAGTCAGTAACTTTACCAAGAAATTGGTATAAAACACATGTTTTTGGTCAAAAAAGCATGTGAAATTTAGTTTTTTGATAAATACAATAGACGTCCATGAGCCAGACAGGGTGATTGGTACCAAAAAGTGGTACCAAACGATATTTTCACCAGTGTATAATGCTATTCTAATATCAAAAATGCTTGGTGGACATTCCAAATGAGTAGCTTTTGGAAATTATACGACTTTTTAATATTATGCATAAATACAGCACAATGATTAAAATTCCAACTATATATTCTAGGTCCTTGGCTCTACCACTAATACTTAGATAGTTTTTCTGATTATTTCCTACACTAATAAGAATTACTCTTTGTCTAGTACTGATTTTTACGACATACTACAAGGTGCAAACTATAGAGGGCGCTCTTACAGACAAAATGGCGGCCATATTTGTTGTAAATATCTGTTATTGGAAGTTTCTTGTGAACTACATTTGTATACTACACAGAGACACAATTCAAGTGTCTACCCCTATATTATCAAATACGATCTTTCTGTTAGTATGATATGATTTGACCTTGGCCCTGATCTTCTGGTGAGAATTCCAAAAATCAAGCTTTTTCTTGCAAATCACAGATGCGCATGAGTTGTAATGTATTTACAATGTAAGTGTTGCTAATTTCTGTGCAAAATCTTATACCAAGGTAATATTACAAGATTGTACACATCATGGGACAGATGTGAAAGGATTCTTGTGGTTGCTGACTAAATAGCAGCCATATTTGTTGTAAAAATCAACTATTTGTAAATGACGACATACATGCATATACATGCATGTTCGTAATAACCAAGGACATGGTTTTATCACATTAATGCAACAACCAATAAGACGGTCAGTTCATTTAGAGCTAAAATATACAGACATATACAGACCAATGACCACGTAAAGCAAAGCATATCAAAGATGCAGGTCTGCAGATCTCACAATAGAAGCTGATGTGATAGCAGAAGGGTTAATAACACATATTCTTAAATGAACGGCAATACAACCTGTGGTGAAAGGAAGCACCACAAAATCATTTATGAAGGTGTCCATAAAATGTTCTTGAAGGGGTCTAACTTTGCATATTATGAAAATCATGCCATTGAATTGCACCAGTTTCAAGAGAATATAATCCAAATCAGAAAAGTCATCATCATCATCAAGCCAGCTGTTCATTTAGTGTATACGCTTGTTTCACATATTCAGAAAGATGATCACAATGTCCAAACAGTTGGTGATATTCTCTAAGATTATTGAATCAATCATTTTGAATCAAGTGCTGTTGGTGATCTGCACCTAAAGATTACAAAAGGATTTGCTCACTCCTCAAGAAATAGGAGAGACTGCCAGTAATGAGTTCCTTGGAGCAAAAGCAAAGACAGCTAGGTCCTTCATTCAGACAGACTTCAAAAATAAAACTAAAGTCTTTCAGCTCCATGAAATCAAAAGCAAAGATCATTCTAACAGAATTCTCATCAAAAGAGATGATCATCGTTGTGGTCGAATTCTACTGATACACACAACTAGGAAGATGGATCTAAAGACATACTGCAACATCCACTTAGATCTTTGCCCTTGTTATTGGGAAACTGATGGTACACTAAAGAAGAACATAGCAGCATTGATAAGACATCTTGAGAAACTGCTTTCACCAGATAATAAGGGAGTTATCTTACCATCAGCCTTTTCCAGTGACATTTGAGGAAAACCTGACATATTTCTCTGAATAGGATTGATAGCAATTGGATTAGCAAGAAACTTTTTAGTGTATGAAGAAGTGGACACACATTTCAGCATGCAGCAATTAAGCTCTGGTTACAAGCCATGGTGGCAACACTGGTGGTGGAATATACATATATGAAGTTCGTATGCCTTCAGTTTGAAAATAGAAAATGCAAAGATAGCTTCAATATAGGAAAATGTGTGTGCCTTTGTCTGTGATGGGTTTACACGTTTTTACTGGCTAGGCAAGGCAAGCTAGAATGACTGAAACTCATTCATCAAAGCTAAGCTATTACATGAGTACATTCACAAAACTTGTTCAAGAGTGTATCTGTCTCAAGAACTATTCACCCTTCTCCAGGAATTCACATGTAAAGCTTATGTTGCCCATTGTCAAATATAAACTGCTAAGGAGCCTTCTCAATCAAAACTGCAAGGTGGAGAACCAGGGTAATGGGGAGGGGGCACTTTTCACAAATCTGTTCGTTGTGAAAATGTAAATTTGGAGATTTTACTTTGACTCATTTTGTTATCTAACTTTGCATTATTTTGTGACGTTAGCATGATGCCACTGCTGCCACCATTTCCAAATCCCACTGCTACCACATCCCACCACTGCCATTCTACCATGATAACATATCAATCATGCTAACATCACAAAATAATGCATTAGTATTATTATTATGCAAGGGGTCCTTTGCATTTGGATCCCATGCATAATAATAATTTTAGTAAATATAATAAAATTAATAACAATCATAATATTAGTTTTTATATAGCGCTTTCCCATCCAAGCCTTTTACAATTATTACCCCTGGCTTGGAGCTATATTAGCACAACGGCCCTTTTATACTTCCTCAACTCCCTGGGGAGCATACAATTCATTGCAGCCTTTATAAGCATATAGGATTAAAGCATTCACATCACAACCGCTATCCTACCAGGACCCCAATTATACAGAGATGGGTGGACAGAGGCATACAATGTAGTCGTGGCTCAAATCTTGCCCAAGGACTTTGGTCACTCAGAAACAAACGGTGGTGATGGGGCTCGAATGTACAACGTGCAGATTCCAAGCCAGCCACTCTAACCATTCGTCCATCATGACTCCACAAGTCTGAGTGCTAACCACTATGCCACAGGGAGACAGTATTAAAAAACAAAAGGTTTTTAGAATATTTGGAAAAGAAGCAGGTCATGTCTTCGAGAAAGACAGTGAGGTAGGGATACTTTTTAGCATAACGTGCTTGAGGGAGGGGCAAATTTATGCCACAGACTGGGCTTAATTTCCTATGGCCCTCCCCATCTTTTAATTACTGAAGGCGCCCTTAATTAGTTTAAACACAAGCTTATGGTGTGCAAACAAAGGAATATGAGAGCCTGGATAACTGTGAAGACAGTACATGTACATGATTGTCTCTACCAACATGCTCTTTGAGCAAACTACTTTGGAGACGATTCATTTAGATGCAGCTCCTGATGTTCCATCTGCACAAACAATGGTTGGATAAATAGAAATGGAAAGCTGAATAGCAAAAGGTAGACAGGTCCTCCAGCACCTGAAGTCCTCTTGGGATTCATTTCTTGTGGATTTCAGCATACCTGTGCACTTCAAACTTGCAAGTGTATACCAAATAGACTAAAGTGTACATAGGAATGTCGCTTCCAGGATTGCAAAAGTATGATTGAGAGTGATGAAGAAGATTCAGCACAGGGTATCAGTGATGCCAAAGAGGATGAAGATGAACCTAATATGCCTAGGAATTAAAGTCTTTAAAACTGTTACTCTCACTTTGATCAAGAAACTTCAAACTCAGATCTCAATGACAATAAGAACAGCCAGATTTAACAGTATAAATGCTTGCAAAATGATATTAAAATTTAGTTATTTTATAATCCAATATGGCCGCCGAATACTGTATCAACTATATGGGAAAGTAAAGGAATGATGAATTCCCTTGCCTTGAAAACAAAATGGTGAACTCACAAATTTCTTTAATTATTTCAAAAGGCCCAGCTTTCATATGGCAAAGAGTTGATTGAAGTACTCTGATTTTCAGATAAATATGTCCCCAAGATGCATTCTACCTTGTTCAGTTTCCCCTTAATTTAAATGCCATGCTGCATTGCATTGTGGGTAATAGTTACATAATCAAACAAATAGTTTTTTTAGGGAAAAACCAAGGCACATATGATAATGTATTAAACTTTAGCATAACATGTATATCATGAGCACTATATAGAGGATAGCCCATACCAAAAGATTGCTAGATAGTTTTTTGTGTCAAAACTGATCATGTCATCCTCAAACATTTCTCTTAATAACCCTTCATAAGTTTTCATAGCTGGCACAATCATTTATCAGGAGTCAAATTAAAATACCAATTATTTCTAAAGACATTGTTTTCAAGCATTTTGTAAAGAATAAATGCCAAAGTTTATGTTAATTCCAATAACCTTGTGTTAAAAGAAAATTGTTGTATGGATGAACATATGCAAATGAGGTAATTGATATGCAAATGATAGATTTAAAGATATCAAACAATGTTATCTCAGTCATAATTTAATTTAGTTTAATTATTTCAATGTTTTATGAATGTTGGATTACATAAACTGTTTCAAATTTGAATTGTTATCCCCAAACCACCATCAGATTATTGTTTTTTTTAGCACAACTGAACTGAGGTTCAGTAGTGCTATAGGGATCGCCCGGCGTCTGTCTGTCTGTCTGTCTGTCTGTCTGTGTGTGTGGATGTGTGTGTGTGTGTGTGTGTGTAAACAACTTAAAGTCAAAAACCGCTGAACCGATTACCATGATATTTGGTGGGTCCATTACCTTGGGTGTCTAGTTGGGAAATTGTTCAAATCAAATGATCGCATCACAGGTGTGTGATTTGGGTCAAAAAATGTGATTTTTGGTCAAAAAACTTAAACTCAGAAACTACTGGGCAGATTGGTGCGAAATTTGGTGGGAACATTCTTAAGGGGGTGTAAAGTGAGATTTGTTCATGACATGATGATTCCATCAGTGATATGCAAATTAGGGCTAAAAATGTGTCTTTTTGGTTAAAAATCTATAATTCCAAAAGTACTGAGCAGATTGGGCTGAAATTTAATGGGAATGTATCTAGGGATGTATGGACGAAGAAATATTAAGCATACCATGATTCCATGAGTGATATGCAAATTAGGTGTAAAAATGTTCATTTTTGGTCAAAAACTTATATCTCAAAAAGTACTTGGTCACCAAGTCTGAAACTTGGTGAGATGTTTCTGAGTGTTATCCTTCAAAACATTTTGATAAAATTGGCCCTAGCGACCATGACCACGCCCTTAGCAACAACGAAATGGCAGTATATTCTGGTCAAATAACAACATCATCTGGTAGGCAAATGAGTAAACATTCAAAAAATGTATGCAAATACCGTAGCAACCATAGCAACAGCCAAATGGTCGTGTTTTTCACAAAGATAACAACAGGGATTAATAGATAATTGAATAAACGTTCAAAAAATATATGTAAATTTGCCTAGCAACAAGACCACACCCATAGCAACAGCCAAATAATCATGTATATTGCAAAGATAACAGGAATAGAAAGACAAATGAATAAACATTCAAAAAATGTATGCAAATGTGCCTAGCAACAAGACCACGCCCATAGCAACAGCCAAATGATCACATATATTGCAAAGATAACAATGGGGATTAATAGACAATTGAATAAACATTCAAAAAATTATGTAAATATGCCTAGCAACAAGACCACGCCCATAGCAACAGCCAAATGATCACATATATTGCAAAGATAACAATGGGGATTAATAGACAATTGAATAAACATTCAAAAAATGTATGTAAATATGCCTAGCAACAAGACCACGTCCATAGCAACAGCCAAATGATAGCATATATCGTAAAGATAGCAACATGGTTTGATAGGCAACTGGATATTCATTCACCAAATGAGCACTTATTGTTAGCATGGACTACCATATGGATAAACATTTTAAAAAAACTGTACAGTTGTGCTACAACGCCATTGGCGGTATTTTTTATTATGTGTTATGTAACTTTGGATGAAGATTACTATTAGAAAGCTACCAAATACATATGTCCACCAAGCATTTTTCAAATCTACAGAAAAAATAGTTTTAGAAAAGTAACGTTTCATTTGGTACCTCATTTTGGTACCAATTGGCTAAAAATCAGGGTCTGGCTCATGGGAATTGGAAATTAGCTGTAAAAATTAATAGACATAGTATGGGTGTTTGGTAAAATATTTATCATAAAATCAACAAGTACAGTCCGTCGATGTTTACAGTAAATACAAACAAATTTGCATATACAAATACTGCATACATGTAAGTCTATAGCATAACGATACGTCCTACGGATGATTATATCTAACACTTCGTTTGTTAACAAAAATCTGACAAAAGACAATGATGTAGATCCTGCCACATGATCCTGCCGTAACGTCATTATCAGTTCATGTAAACCAACATCGTATGGCATTGGCATCTGTGGTTTGTCGTGTCATTGGCAGTATCGCGCAATTGTGGGACCAGCCATTGACAACATAGTCCAAAAGTTGAAGTTATAGGAGGGTTTTCGATACGTTCTAGGAGGACAAAATTTACTCCCTCAAAAACGTAAAATTCTTCATCATCATTGCTATCAGTATCACTCTAGAAAATGTTGAGCGAAAAACTTTCTGTCTTCTGGGTTTACTTTGTTCAATATATGAGCATAATGTCGAAGGTCAACATCCATATTCGTAGCGGTCGCCATATTAGGCATTGCTAAGTAGGTGCTATTTGTATTCGGCAGCAAAAAGTGAGAAAAATCGAACACGTGACTGTTTCCCACCTGAATAATTTACTATTTAATAAGATAACATCGTGTACATCATTACTTATTATGGGTATAAGGGCGGGACAGCGATAAACCCATTACAACGTCACTTTATTGACAGCATATGCAAATTACCCTGTTGTCGTTGATATCAACGACACGGCGTGGAGTGCAGAAGTGCTATGGCGTGGAATGCAGAAGTGCTACGTCGTGGATATCAACGACATGGCGTCACAAGGGTTAATATACAAAATTATGTGTGCAATTAGCAGTATCTATCAAATAGTACAGTGCATGTCGCATGTGACCTGCACAATAAGCCAACCAATTTCTTTGATTTTAAAAAGTGAGTAAATTAACGTTTAATGGAAAAATAATAGCGACCCACAGCCCGCACAATAGTTACACTCACTTCCCCACAGTGACCCGCAGCGGCCTGCAACCCGTACAACAGTTACATTCCCAGGCCCATAGCGCCCCGCTGCAGCCCGCAACCTGAACAAAGCAACCCGCAGTGGCCCACCTGATGGGTGTATATCTGTGAACTATTGTATGATTTTATCAGGAGTACTACATGTAATACATTCTTCCTATTAATCAAAGTGGTATTGACATCGCTAACAATTTTAAGGAACGTTTGATATTCGTTTGAACCTTACAATCTTGCTGTGTTGAACTCAGGGTCGCTCAGAAATAAAAAAAAGTTTTTTTCTGATGTCGGAGCTGCAAATTAAGGTCGGTCATAGAAACAGAAAAATAAATAGGGCCGCCTTATTCAAGAAAAAAATTAATAAAATAATGAAAATTGTGAAGTCTTGCCAGAAATACAATGTAGTGGATGTGGAAACTGACACCATATTAAAAGGACAACATAAAACTGTTCTTCTAATCTGTAATTGCTGTACATCTGATGGTAAAAAACCAATAACACAGAGACCATATGGAAAACAACGGAAAACATAATTCCCTGAACTAGACTCTTACACATGAAAAAAAAAATTAAATAAAATACCTACCCCAAACATTCTAAGATTGAGTGTACTCAAAACCAAACAATTTTTTATTAGGCCCAATTGTTGCTACATTTGTATATATTGATATGTACATGTAACTGCAATAATTTTAGCTACACAGTAATATGATATAATAATTGTAGCTATATAGTAATATCATACAATAATTATAGCTATATAATAATATCATACAATAATTATAGCTATATAGTAATATCATACAATAATTATAGCTATATAGTAATATCATACAATAATTATAGCTATATAGTAATATCATACAATAATTATAGCTATATAGTAATATCATACAATAATTATAGCTATTTCAGTGAGGAGTTGGTCGGCCGGTTATTGCCACCACCTATGGTGGTAGTAGTAATACTGTACACCTGCATGTTGTCATCTCATTGTACATGATCTCATTGTCCTGTATTTCTGTTCATTTTGATAGATGGCACTGTAAGCATTGGAAATGTCAGTATCAAGCTACATCAAGCTAAAAACCCTGAGCTGGTGCCTGTCAAACACAGTAAGTTTTGTTAAAGCTGACCATCAGCTAAAGTCATGTGATTTTAGTGTAGAAAACTAGTTGGTTAGCTAATGTCATCTGATTTTAGATCAGAGAGCTTATTGGTCAGTTTATGTCATCTGATTTTAGTTCAGAATCTGTAATTACCCCCAGTACTTAAAGTTTATTTGTTATAGCCAAAGTCATGTGATGTCAGGTGAGAATCTTGTGTCTTTCTCAGCATTTAGAAACACTTGCTACATACATGTTAATGTTGATATTGGAGAGAGTTGTTATTGTAATTCAAAATAATGATGTAAACAAAATAAAATGTACATCAGTTTATAAAGTCTTATTACTCAATGTAGTTACTGTAGTTCCTGGTTGTGTAAAAAGTAATGACAGTTTCATTGTTATTTAGGTATTCTTTCTAACTTTGTTAAGATGCAAACTTGATTTTTCTCAATCTTAAAGACTACATATTATAGTTTACAGATATGTTCTTTTTTGTAGTTTTAAAAGATGTATAACAGTATTTATTAAAAACTGTTATTGTGCATACTACATGACTGTACAACCAAATGATAATTATAAAATAGAATGCAGTAGATTGAACCTACTTTTTTCTGAAATTCCATAAATTTTTTTCATTGAAAAACATCAATGCATGAAGGATAGCAGAATAATAAGTTATTGTTAAGACAATAAATGTTATTGTCAGAATAACAGTTACATGGTATATTTATTGTGTAGACAAGAACTGTCATTGTCAGAATAACAGTTACATGGTATAGTTATTGTGTAGACAAGAACTGTCATTGTCAGAATAACAGTTACATGGTATATATTTATTGTGTAGACAAGAACTGTCATTGTCAGAATAACAGTTACATGGTATAGTTATTGTGTAGACAAGAACTGTCATTGTCAGAATAACAGTTACATGGTATAGTTATTGTGTAGACAAGAACTGTCATTGTCAGAATAACAGTTACAGGGCATAGTTATTGTGTAGACAATCAATGTTATTGACAGAATAACAGTTACATGGTATAGTTATTGTGTAGATAAGAACTGTCATTGTCAGGATAACAGTTACAGGGCATAGTTATTGTGTAGACAATAAATGTTATTGACAGAATAACAGTTACATGATATAGTTATTGTGTAGATAAGAACTGTCATTGTCAGGATAACAGTTACAGGGCATAGTTATTGTGTAGACAATACATGTTATTGACAGAATAACAGTTACATGATATAGTTATTGTGTAGATAAGAACTGTCATTGTCAGAATAACAGTTACAGGGCATAGTTATTGTGTAGACAATAGATGTTATTGACAAAATAACAGTTACATGGTATAGTTATTGTGTAGATAAGAACTGTCATTGTCAGAATAACAGTTACAGGGCATAGTTATTGTGTAGACAATAAATGTTATTGACAGAATAACAGTTACATGGTATAGTTATTGTGTAGATAACAACTGTCATTGCCAGAATAACAGTTACAGGGCATAGTTATTGTGTAGACAAGAATTGTCATTGTCAGATTAACAGTTACAGGGCATAGTTATTGTGTAGACAAGAACTGTCATTGCCAGAATAACATTATACATTTAGGTACATGTACTAAGAGGGTATAGTTATTGTGTGGACAACTGTTATTGTCAAAATAACATTTATAGGGTATAGTTATTGTGTATACAAGAACTTATTTCAAAAATAACAATTATTTCACAACATTTATTCTAGTGTCAGACAATCCCCCTCAAGCTGTTATGAAACATCTGCGATGGATTATGCAAAAGGTATTGTATGAACTCAAATACTCCATACTTATAAGATATAAACTTTGGAAATTGAAATATGTTTGCCATTTGTGCTGATCCAAGTGTGCTAATGCACTGGCCAGTGGAGTATACTGAGAACCACAGAACTTAAACCATAGACATTACCACGGAGAGAGAAGGATAGGAAACTGCCACAAAACATCAAAGGAAGGCAATTGTTTACTGGAACGATGTGGGTTGGAATTTAAGTGTTACACTGAGTCTGTTCTCACCTTGACACTATTAGCGACGTAATGTCAGAACTAGACTTCCCATGTAACGATGATGGCATTGAAATTGTGTAAAAATAGTTTTAGCACAACTTGTCTGTTTGTGTGTGTGTGAATGCGTGTGTGTGTGTGTGTGTGTGTGTGTGTGTGTGTGTGTGTGTGTGTGTGTGTGTGTGTGTGTGTAAACAACTTAAAGTAAAAACCGCTGAACCGATTGCAATGATATTTGGTGGGTCCATTACCTTGGGTGTCTAGTTAGGAAATTGTACAAATCAAAATGATCTTACTGCCGGTTTGTGATTTGGTCAAAAAACTTAAACTCAAAAACTACTGGGCAGATTGGGCTGAAATTTGGGTGAAACATTCTTCAGGGTGTTTTTACTAAGAATTGTTCATGACATGCTGGTCCCATCTGTGATATGCAAATACCCTAGCAACCATGACCACGCCTATAGCAACAGCCAAACGGTCATGTATTTCACAAAGATAACCAGAGGGATTAATAGACAATTGAATAAACATTCAAAAATGTATGTAAATTTGCCTAGCAACAAGACCACGCCCATAGCAACAGCCAAATGATCACATATATTGGGAAGATAACTACATCGATTACTAGACAATTGAATAAACATTAAAAAATGTATGCAAATATGCCTAGCAACAAGACCACTCCCTAGCAACTGCCAATTAATCATGTATATTACAAAGATAAGAACAGGAATTTAAAGACAAATGAATAAAAGTTCAAAATATGTTTGCAAATGTGCCTAGCAACAAGACCACACCCATTGCAACAGGCAAATGATCACGTATATTGCAAAGATAATATCAGGAATTCATACACAAGTGAACAAAAACATACAAAAATGTATACAAACATATCTAACAACAAGACCACACACATAGCAACAGCCAAATGATCACATATATTGGGAAGATAACTACATCGACTACTAGACAATTGAATAAACATTAAAAAATGTATGCAAATATGCCTAGCAACAAGACCACTCCCTAGCAACTGTCAAATAATCATGTGTATTACAAAGATAACAACAGGAATTGAAAGACAAATGAATAAAAGTTCAAAAAATGTTTGCAAATGTGCCTAGCAACAAGACCATGCCCATTGCAACAGGCAAAATGAAATGATCACGTATATTGCAAAGATAATATCAGGAATTCATACACAAGTGAACAAAAACATACAGAAATGTATACAAACATATCTAACAACATGACCACACCCATAGCAACAGCCAAATGATAGCATATATCGTAAAGATAGCAACATGGTAGGTTGGATAGGCAACTGGATAGTCATTCAGCAAATGAACACCTATCGTTAGCATGGACTAGCATATGGGTAAACAGTTGTGCTACAACACCATTGGCAGTATCTTTTTTTATGACAAAGTATGCCTTCCATCATCATCATTTGTCTTGCACAGGTATGCATACTGCATGTATCAGTTACGGTATGTTCCAATGTTTGAAATCTAGGTTACCACTGTACATGTACTTATATACCACTGGAGTCATATTTTATCAGAGATTTTTTAGCACAACTGAACTGATAAGGTTCAGTGGTGCTATTTAGGCATGGCTAAGTGTGTGTGTGTGTGTGTGTGTGTGTGTGTGTGTGTGTGTGTGTGTGTGTGTGTGTGTGTGTGTGTGTGTGTGTGTGTGTGTGTCTGTCTGTCTGTCTGTCTGTCTGTGTTTGTGCGTGTGGGTGTGGATGTGTGTGTGTATGTGTGTGTGTGTGTGTGTGTGTGTGTAAACAACTTAAGGTCAAAAATTGCTGGACCGATTGCTTTGATATTCGGTGGTCATGTTACTTTGGGTGTGTAGTTGGGAAATTGTTCAAAAGTTTAGCCAGTCTGATAATTCTTTCTGGTGTAGTTTACAACACTTTTGATCACAGAGATTTTGTTGTTGTGATGAAAAGAAATAAAAAAAAGATCACTTCAACCATTTTGTTGTGTTTTCTTTGTGAAAGGTAATCGAACATGAACGAGTGTTACCACTGTAACGTATGGCTGAGAATGACTCTCTTCCGGGTGAGTGCCCCGTGCATCCGAGTACTTGGGAGTGTTGCCGTATGGAAACCAAGATGGCGATTAATATATTTCTTCCCCATAGCAACAGCTAAATGACCACGTATATTGCAAAGATAACATCAGGGATTCATAGACAAGTGAACAAACATTCAAAATGTATGCAAATATATCTAGTAACATGACCATGCCCATAGCAACAGCCAAATGATTGCATATATTACAAAGATAAAACATGGTTGGATAGGCTACTGGAAAATCATTCAGCAAATGAACACCTACATGTATACCTAGCGTGGATCAGTATGTGTGTAAACATCTTTAAAAACTGTACAGTTGTGCTACAACGCCATTGGCAGTATTTTTTAAACTTTTACTTACTTTGTAACCTATTTTATGGGATATTTGATTAGTCACTGAACTGCACCTACACCTACCTGTACTGTACAGTAGACATCGACAGTATGCTATTGATTTGTCACTGAACTGCACCTACACCTACCTGTACTGTACAGTAGACATCGACAGTATGCTATTGATTTGTCACTGAACTGCACCTACACCTACCTGTACTGTACAGTAGACATCGACAGTATGCTATTGATTTGTCACTGAACTGCACCTACACCTACCTATACTGTACAGTAGACATCGACAGTATGCTATTGATTTGTCACTGAACTTCACCTACACCTACCTGTACTGTACAGTAGACATCGACAGTATGCTATTGATTTGTCACTGAACTGCATACACCTACCTGTACTGTACAGTAGACATCGACAGTATGCTATATGAGATGCATTTTAGGGAGCAATCAGTTTTTACGGCCGGGGGTGGGCCGGTGACTTTTTGTTCTTGTTGTACTTAAAAATAGTGACCCCCCTGCAATTCATCCACAAAACAATCCAACCCCACCTCTGACAAATAAACAAACACAATGACCCCCCCCCCCCTCCCTCCCATCTGTTGACAAGAAACACTCTTTTTGTTCTTGCAAAAGACACTATTCTCAAAGCATAATACCGCACACTGCATAGTTAATTTTACATGTTACATTTTCAGTTATTGTAAGTGTATCTGATAAATTGCTAACCAATATCCATTGTTTCACATGTATAAAGCTCTTTAGATAGGAACCCTATGAAAAGTATGATTGTCTGTTCACGGACATACAAAATATTCATGGTTTAGTAACCAAAAGTTCTAGGATATCTCTTAGATTGAGTGAACTATTAATATTGATTAATTCAGCTAATTATCAAGTACAATATTATAAATGGAGTTAAGTTAATATACTTGTAAACCCATGTCAATAACTGTCACACATAATGATGTACTTGCATCATATAATGAATTGTTTACATCATATAAAGATGTGTTCACATCACATAGTCAATGTATTGTTTTCTTTTGACTTAACACAACTGTTGCTTAACTCTTTCACCACCATTGGCCTCATGGGATTGTTTGTGCTCCACCAGCCCCCCCCCCCCCCCCACACACACACACACACACACACATCCCCCACTAGCATTAGGTGAGCAGGAGTGGTATGCAATCAAATTGATATAAAAATACTTAGAGTTGCTTATTTTTGAAAAATGAGGTATCACTGGAAAATAAATTTTCTATATCATAGGTGCAAATTCATACAGTCAACTATCAAACACACAACCGAAATATGGATTACAAATAAAATAATAAAATATTAATAATTTAAAACAAACACAGGTTGTGTATTTATTGACATCACAAATAAACAAAATATTAGTGTCACAAACAAAATTCAAAATACCAACATTTATGTTCCTACAAAACTTCTGTACACTGGTTCAATGGTCAAAATTGGTGAAAATTTGGCAGAAAATGTTATTTTCAGTCGTTTTCAATTTAAAAAAAAAAAATTAACGGCTCAATAATCCATTTATGACGCTACAGTCCATCCCCACTGGCATTGAAAGTGTACTAAAATATCTAAAGTCGTCGCCTCAAGACCATCTGAAAAGTGAGCTTCTGTAAATATAATTCAGTATTTGACAAGACAGCAAAAAATTATCACCAAATTTATTCTCTAAATCGGTAAAAAATGGCCATAAGTCGGTAATATCGGCGCCAAAATCGGATTGGTAAGGTGGTGGAATTTGCCGACATACAAATCAAAGGAAATATGCAGCTAGCATTTTGAACATACGTCGCTGTAACATGGTGGTTAAATAGAGTACACTGAGTTCATACAGCCACCTACTTGTAGTCAAAAATGCCATCCAAGTCGAAATTAAACAGAATTTTTCACATCGTAAACAATGTTAGGGGAGATGATTTTGGCTGCGGCCATGTTGAAATTTGAATTTTCCCTAAAAAAAACACACGCTAAAAATCCGATCGGAAAATCGTCAGATTGTGCGTAATCTACCCACCATTGACCAGTATAAATTGAACTTGTATGAGTATTATTCATTATTGAACATTACCACAAAGAAATATGAACAAATTAATTCTTTACATCGATAAAAATTGGCCCCAAGAGGATAGTATGGGCACAGACTATGGGTCAACAAGTTACACATTTTGCCGACTTTCACTACGAAACCCGTAAATTCCCCATCGGAAGATAACACGAACTTAGCGGTACACAATCTGATGCTTGTACCGTTCCCACGACCAACTACATGTATTCAACAATGTATTTCTGGTAAAATTCAGTGGAAATTTCTTTGGATGGTTGACAAATTGACATCGTAGGAGATGTTATGAGAGCTGTTGGTTACTTCCGCCATGTTGAAATTCGATTTTGTCAGTGAAAAGCGCACACAAAAATTATGATCGCTCGTCATTTCGGTCCTATTTCTAAACCTTTCACTTCCATGTGTTCAAAATGGCAGACAAGCAAAACATAGCTAATGAGCATGTGTGGAACTAGTTATGACAGCAAGTTTTGCAGCAATAGCTGCCGTTTAACGGCATAATGGCGAGGTAGGCGAACCATGGGTGAATGAACTTTGCCGTCCCCATATATGGGGTACTGGTGGGCGCCTTAGCGCGTCCCCAGATATGGGATACTGGTGGTGAAAGGGTTAAAGGTAGCCATGGTGCAGTGTTGTGATGCCATATTATATGTATTGGATGTATCAAGAGACAGAGTTTTTGTTATATTTGAATGTATATTTATTATATTTGTTTATGGTTTATTTTATGCACATACTTTTTAGCACAACTGAACTGAGGTTCAGTAGTGCTATAGGGATCGCCCGGCGTCTGTGTGTGTGTGTGTGTGTGTGTGTGTGTGTGTGTGTGTGTGTGTGTGTGTGTGTGTGTGTGTGTGTGTGTGTGTGTAAACAACTTAAAGTCAAAAACTGCTGAACCGATTGCCATGATATTTGGTGGGTCCATTACCTTGGGTGTCTAGTTGGGAAATTGTTCAAATCAAAATGATCGCATCACAGGTGTGTGATTTGGGTAAAAAAATGTGATTTTTGGTCAAAAAACTTAAACTCAAAAACTACTGGGCAGATTGGTGCGAAATTTGGTGGGAAGATTCTTTAGGGGGTGTAAAGTAAGATTTGTTCATGACATGATGATTCCATCAGTGATATGCAAATTAGGGCTAAAAATGTGTCTTTTTGGTTAAAAATCTATAATTCCAAAACTACCGAGCAGATTGGGCTGAAATTTAATGGGAATGCATCTTGGGATGTATGGACGAAGATATATTAAGCATACAATGATTCCATGAGTGATATGCAAATTAGGTGTAAGAATGTTCATTTTTGGTCAAAAACTTATACCTCATAAAGTACTTGGTCAATGAGTCTGAAACTTGGCAAGATGTTTCTGAAACTATTATCCTGCAGATTTTCTTCAAAATTTTTTGACAAAATTGGAACTAGCGACCATGACCACGCCCTTTAGCAACAACCAAATGGCAGTATATTTTGGTCAAATAACAATATCATCTGGTAGGCAAGTGAGTAAACATTCAAAAAATGTATGCAAATACCCTAGCAACCATGACCACGCCCATAGCAACAGCCAAACGGTGGTGTATTTCACAAAGATAACAACAGGGTTTAATAGACAATTGAATAAACATTAAAAAAAATGTGTGTAAATTTGCATAGCAACAAGACCACGCCCATAACAACAGCAAAATAATCATGTATATTGCAAAGATAACAACAGGAATAGAAAGACAAATGAATAAACATTCAAAAAATGTATGCAAATACCCTAGTAACCATGACCACGCCCATAGCAACAGCCAAATGGTGGTGTATTTCACAAAGATAACAATGGGGTTTAATAGACAATTCAATAAACATTCAAAAAATGTATGTAAATTTGCCTAGCAACAAGACCACGCCCATAGCAACAGCCAAATGATCACGTGTATTGCAAAGACAATATCAGGAATTCATACACAAGTGAACAAAAACATACATAAATGTATGCAAATATATCTAACAACATGACCACGCCCATAGCAACAGACAAATGATAGCATTTATCGTAAAGATAGCAACATGGTTGGATAGGCAGCTGGATAGTTTTTCAGCAAATGAACACCTATTGTTAGTATGGACTAGCATATGGATAAACATTTTTAAAAACTGTACAGTTGTGCTATAAGGCCATTGGCGGTATTTTTTTAGCTCCGCTGTCAGCGGAAGCTGAAAGCGTAGCTTTAGGTACATGTATAGGTTGTATAGAGTATAGAGAGTAGAGTGAATCATAGGTGTCCGTCAAACTTTTATATTTTCATTATCTACTCCGAAAGTGACAGTCGGAATTCTTCGATATTTGGTGTGCATGTTCCCTAGGGGGAGGCCATTCAGATTTGTTCATGCCAAGTTGATCTGTGCCATTTTCAATTTTTTATGATTTTTTTTCCAAAAATGACATTTTCATCATCTCCTTGAAAACCTTTTATCAGATTGCTTTGATATCTGGTGTGTTGATGCACAGAGGGTAGCTTACTTAGATTTGTTAATTTCAAGTTAGCACGTCTTCTTTTCTATTTTTTATGATTTTTTTTTTGTAATTTAAAAAAAAAAATGAATATGTTAATGAGCATTATGACCGACGCCATATTGGAAATCAGTCCGCAAGACTTTAGGTAAACTGCAGCTTTTCAAAAGACGCTATTGACGTCAAACAAGCAATGTAATATGTGCTGTAGTCTTAATTCTACGCATTGTGCGCCCAAATGATAACTATTTGTTCGAAACACGGTTGTAAACTTCAAATCAAATTCTCCATCCCTCCTACAGAATGGTTCATTCCAGTATACGCACCTCACGATCAAGTGAGCTCTATGAGCATGCCTGAACTGAAGTGTATGGGACGATTTTTGACAGAGTTAGTCGTCAATAAAAACGATAATACTCTTTCTGAAATTATCACATTTTGAAAGGGAATGTACTTTGTGGTTCATTTATGGAGTTTTGTTTTTGTACGATCAATCTTGGTGGCAAAATTACAGCGTCAAAATTACCGATGTGGTAGTTCCGTACAGCGACAATCTCAAGTACCCGGATGCACGAGGGACTAACCCGGAAGCAAGTCGTTGCCAGCCATACGTTACAGTGGTAACATCATCCGAGGAATCGCTGCGTTCAGAGTGTCATTATTCACAGAATTGTTTTTTTCGAGTGAAAACCCGTCTTGAATTGTATAACTCTAACAAATGAAGACATGTCAAGTTATATTTTGAAAGTTGTATCGCTAGTTTGAGACGATTTCCTCACCTACTATCGAGGCTTGGACCTTACTCCAGTTCAGCGGGAAGTTTAGCCAGTCCGATAATTCTTTCTGGTGTAGTTTACAACACTTTTGATGACACAGATTTTGTTTTTGTGATCAAAAGAAATTTAAAAAAAGATCACTTCAACCATTTCGTTGTGTTTTCTTTGTGAAAGGTAATCGAACATGAACGAGTGTTACCACTGTAACGTATGGCTGAGAATGTCTCTCTTCCGGGTACTTGGGATTGTCGCCGTACGGAAACTAAGATGGCGATTAATACATTTCTTCCCTATATATATCTACTACAACTAGTACAAGTTGAATGTTGTTGACTTGGTAAATTTGTTAGAAAATTGAAATTCAAATTGCCTCAAAATTATTTTAGATCCCTAGTTTATTTCATTCATCATTAAAATTTTCCATGGTTAAAGCTGTAAGAATTATTTATAGCCAACCTCAAAATCTTCTCTTTTTTTCTTTTTCTTGTGTGCATTTCCCAGTCATTTTTTTTCTGAGATTTTGTGCAATTTTTCATAACAGTAGATTTTTGTTATAAAATGGTGACTATGGTATAAAAGTACAATACATTACCAACTTCTGTGTAAAATGTGTTTTATAGTGAGACATCATATGAAACCAGTAACCACTTTATTACATCGCTAAGACAAAACTGCATAGTGAAGAACTGAACCACTTCTACATGTCACCAAAATAAAAAAAAAAAAAAACCCAAAAAAACAGCGGAGCTATTCTGACCGATAGGTCGCTTGTTTGTTTAATAGCTCACACAGCACCAGCAAGTGGCAGCATAGCGGCTCAATGACTAGTACGCATGCGTGTCCTATATACTATACATCATAGAGGGTACCGTTTCATCTCAGTTAGTATAGAAAGCAATGGTAGACAGTAGTAATTCTGACTTTGATACTCATCAGAATTTATCTTTGTGTCTTGTAATAGCAACAATTTAGTGAAAATGCTACCAGTGATTTTAGAGAGTATACATGTATTGGGTTGAGCATTGAATTCTATTGCTGATTTTGACCTCAAAAGAAATTGGATCTCAACAATTGTTACAAGTCAATATCAAAATGCCTCTATAGTGATGACTAAAATGTATTGACTCAAAAATCTGAAAAACTCGAACCAAGCATAAAGTTAGATTGCCATTTTTTTCTCCGTCCCAGAAGTTGATTTGCTAAAGTTCAATAGTTTGCAGTGGAGACCTTGTTTGATTGTCTTGGTGTATCGTAGACAAAAAGTAAAGCTGGCTTGTAAATGTTTCACAGTTGTTGTTGTGATCTTGTATTGTCACATGCTCAGCTTGTGACAGCAAGTTTACTTCTATTATTTTCGACCATGGCTGTAGAGCACGACACTCTACACTTACATAATACAGAGACTGAGTCTGCATTACCTTCACCCCATATACAATGTACCTCCATGTAATGGTGTTATGGAGCCCAAGTCTAAGATCTACATGTACATAAAGTACCTCTATGGTATGACGGAAGGGGGTGTGTCTGTAGTTTCTTGTTAGCTGAATGAAGGGAGTGCGTCGGTGTATAACTTTGCAGAAGGTTGTAGATGTATGCTGGAGCTTTGTCATTGAGAGCTGTGTACATGTACATGTATGTCAAAAGAGGGTCTTGTAGTGTATCTATAAGTGAATTGGCAACCAGTGTAGAGTTTGATGGATAGGAGAATTATCAATGAACTGGCTTGAGCAAGTGGTTATTCTAGCCGGTATATACATTCAGCTATGATCCTGATGTAAAGTGTGTTTCTACTTGTATTTGTGTAACAGTATATAATGCACTAGTAAATCAAATTCCATATTATTTCCTTTTTGGTCAAAAGTTTGTGATGAATGAAACCAATGTAATGGCATATTAACTTTAATTTATTTATCTAATTTTCATTTCTTCAGGATTTACTTGGTCAGGATGTATTCCTTATAGGACCACCAGGCCCGCTACGTAGAGCCATTGCTATGCAGTATTGTGTGAGTACCATGTTCCTTATAGGACCACCAGGTCCGCTATAGAGCCATTGCTATGAAGTATTGTGTGAGTACCATGTTCCTTATAGGACCACCAGGTCCACTAGAGCCATTGCTATGCAGTATTGTGTGAATACCATGTTCCTTATATGACCACCAGGTCCGCTACGTAGAGCCATTGCTATGCAGCATTGTGTGAATACCATGTTGCTTATAGGACCACCAGGTCCGCTACATACATGTAGAGCCATTGCTGTGCAGTATTGTGTGAATACCATGTTCCTTATAGGACCACCAGGTCCGCTATAGAGCCATTGCTATGCAGTATTGTGTGAATACCATGCTCCTTATAGGACCAACAGGTCCGCTACATAGAGCCATTGCTATGCAGTATTGTGTGAATACCATGCTCCTTATAGGACCACCAGGTCCACTACATAGAGCCATTGCTATGCAGCATTGTGTGAATACCATGTTCGTTATAAGTTACAATGTATAGGACCACCAGGTCCACTAAGTAGAACCATTGCTATGTATGCAGTATTGTGTGAATACCATGTTCGTTATAGGACCACCAGGTCCTCTACATAGAGCCATTGCTATGCAGCATTGTGTGAATACCATGTTCGTTATAAGTTACAATGTATAGGACCACCAGGTCCACTAAGTAGAACCATTGCTATGTATGCAGTATTGTGTGAATACCATGTTCGTTATAGGACCACCAGGTCCACTACATAGAGCCATTGCTATGCAGCATTGTGTGAATACCATGTTCGTTATAAGTTACAATGTATAGGACCACCAGGTCCACTAAGTAGAACCATTGCTATGTATACAGTATTGTGTGAATACCATGTTCGTTATAGGACCACCAGGTCCGCTACGTAGAGCCATTGCTATGCAGTATTGTGTGAATACCATGTTCCTTATACATGTAGGACCACCAGGTCCGCTACATAGAGCCATTGCTATGCAGTATTGTGTGAGTACCATGTAACTCAAAAATAAAAACAGTCATTGAAAAGAAGAACAAATGGAAATGCATATGTATATATGTTGATAGATTACTAGTATTAATTTCCAAGTTTGTGACAGATACCTTCCTATACTTTCTGTTTGTGCATAGGCGGTGCAAATTTGGTGTAAAATACACCCTGTAGTGCAAAACACACTCCTGTAGTGCAAAACACACTCCTGTGATGTGAAACACACTCCTGTGATATAAAACACATTCCTGTCATGTAAGAGTAAAACACACTACTGTGGTGTAAAACACACTCCTTTGGTGTAACACACACTGCTGTAGTGTAAAAACACATTCCAGTAGTGTAAAATACACTCCTGTGATGTAAAACACACTCCTGTAGTGTAAAATACACTCCTGTGATGTAAAACACACTCCTGTGATGTAAAACACACTCCTATGATGTAAAATACACTCCTGTGATGTAAAACACACTCCTGTGATTTAGAACACACTCCTGTGGTGTAAAACACACTCCTGTAGTTTAAAACACACTGCTGTGGTGTAAAACACATTCCTGTAGTTTAAAACACATTCCTTTGATGTAAGGCACACTCCTCTGGTGTACAACACAGTCCTATGGTGTAAAGCTCACTCCTATGATGTAAAATACACTCCTGTGATGTAAAACACACTCCTGTGATTTAGAACACACTGCTGTGGTGTAAAACACACTCCTGTAGTTTAAAACACACTGCTGTGGTGTAAAACACACTCCTGTAGTTTAAAACACACTGCTGTGGTGTAAAACACACTCCTGTAGTTTAAAACACACTACTGTGGTGTAAAACACACTCCTGTAGTTTAAAACACACTGCTGTGGTGTAAAACACACTCCTGTAGTTTAAAACACACTCCTGTGATGTAAAACACACTCCTCATATGTAAAACACTCCTGTAGTGTAAAACATACTCCTGTGGTGTAAAACACTTCTGTGATGTAAGGCACACTCCTGTAGTGTGAAACACACTCCTGTGATTTAGAGTACATGTACACTCCTGTGATGTAAAACACACTCCTGTGGTGTGAAACAGTCCTGTGGTGTAAAACACAGTCCTATGATGTAAAACACACTCCTTTTGTCTAAAACACACTCATGTAATGTAAAACACATCCAGATATCAGAGATGTCACAACAATAAAACTAACAAAACATGAAGTAAATGTAAGGATAACTAAGGCCAAAAAAAAAAAAATCTGGTTCTGGTCAGGGTAAACTTTCTAAAGTGGTGCGACGACGTGCTTTTTTTTTTTTTCCTAATTTTTTTTTTTTTTTTTTGCAAATTAGTAAATACACATTTTTGACACTTTACATGCTCTCGGAAGATGTCATACAACTCTGGAAGTTGGCACTGTTGTATGGCAAGTTTTGTACGATGCGGATCAATCATCCATCAGGGCATTACTAGTCACATTTACAAATTTATCTTATCGCCCAGTGGTCTGCAGTAACATATAAATCCCATCCAAGATAATAATGAGTCTTGCCTTGCAACCACTGTATGATGTCATTGCTTTCTAGTCAATTGGACCCCTCGTCAATTGGACCCTAGTCAATTGGACCCCTAACCAAATGAACCCTCGCCATAACCAATGTAAGTTGTTCAGGGATATTCGACACAATCCAGAAACATTATTATTAAGAAATAGATGGCACAAATACGAGTGTAGTCTGTTTGCAGTTTGGGTGTGGGAAAGGTATCCACCGTAACATTAACAAGAGTAAAGTGTAGCACGTCAGGAGCAGTCTTGCGCTGGAGTCTTGCGAACCATGCATCCATGTGGGTTAAACGAACTACAGATTCACGGTGTGCATTAAATGAGACCAAACTTTCATCAATGAAGCAATGAAATTCACCAGTTGCAATTGATAAATTTCCTTGCCTCAGACATAGTCCCTACACTTGGCAAGGGTTCATTTGGTTAGGGGTCCAATTGACTAGGGTCCAATTGACGAGGGGTCCAATTGACCTGTTTCCATGTCATTGTGCAACTTGTAACGAGAAATACGTCTGTCCAACGGACGCGTACGTAGAGGAGGCAGTGTTTTCTTTCGAGCACCGTCCATCATCCGCCTGAAGGCATTTCTCACTGGAATTGCCCGAACTTGCTTCTCTTGTTCCCCATTTATTTTAAAACGCACATCTTTACTAAATTCAGTCAATGCAGAAACCTGGACTGTTACCGGAACAGACTGGAAGTGACCTGTCAACACACTGCTTACGTATAAACTCTGGATGTATGCGCTACGATGTTCGACACGTCTTTCCATCTCATCTCAAATGGAAAGACATGTCGAACATCGTATCGCATACATCCAGAGCTAACTGCTTACGCTACAGGAAAATCTTTGTATTCAGAAGGCAGAACGAAGCGATCACCAGAACTAAGAACACCTCGAAAGTCAGCTGAATTGATATCAACATTGCGATTGCTCACGACGTACTCAAACTTCAGAAACATGTGAGCGGTTTACCACCTAGCACAGTGAACACACTATTTCCCGTGATTCCCATCAACCACGCTCATCGTACATATTACGTACACATATCGTACGGGGGGTTATGGGTATGCAACAGTACTAGAAGAAAAGGGTACCCGTTACCAAATAGAAGTACGCCATCACACGAGTTAAATTGTTCCGCAAGCCTTGCATACAGTGTTGATCGACGGAGAATTGTAAATAAGGAACGGGAAAGTAAAAATTATCGGAAAAAAAAGGATCGACGCGGGGGTATTCAGGGCACGCGCGCGCTGACCAGAACCAGACATATTTTTTTGGGGCCTAACTGAAAGTACTGTTGGTTAAATACAGACTTGTTAGAACTGAAATAATGATTGATAATCACTTGTTTGCATAATGTTAGTGGAGGTAATCACTTGTTTGCTTAATGTTAGTGGAGGTAATCACTCGTTTGCCTCATGTTAGTAGAGGTAATCACTTGTTTGCATAATGTTAGTGGAGGTAATCACTCGTTTGCTTAATGTTAGTGGAGGTAATCACTTGTTTGCTTCATGTTAGTAGAGGTGATCACTTGTTTGCATAATGTTAGTGGAGGCAATCACTTGTTTGCATAATGTTAGTGTAGGTGATCACTTGTTTGCTTAATGTTAGTGGAGGTAATCACTTGTTTGCTTAATGTTAGTGTAGGTGATCACTTGTTTGCTTAATGTTAGTGTAGGTGATCACTTGTTTGCATAGCCATAATGTTAGTGGAGGTGATCACTTGTTTGCATAATGTTAGTAGAGGTGCATAATGTTAGTGGAGGCAATCACTTGTTTGCATAATGTTAGTAGAGGTGATCACTTGTTTGCATAATGTTAGTAGAGGTGATCACTTGTTTGCATAGCCATAATGTTAGTGGAGGTGATCACTTGTTTGCATAATGTTAGTGTAGGTGATCACTTGTTTGCATAATGTTAGTTGAGGCAATCACTTGTTTGCATAATGTTAGTGTAGGTTATCACTTGTTTGCATAATGTTAGTTGAGGCAATCACTTGTTTGCATAATGTTAGTGTAGGTGATCACTTGTTTGCATAATGTTAGTGGAGGCAATCACTTGTTTGCATAATGTTAGTGTAGGTAATCACTTGTTTGCATAATGTTAGTGGAGGTGATCACTTGTTTGCATAATGTTAGTAGAGGTGATCACTTGTTTGCATAATGTTAGTAGAGGTAATCACTTGTTTGCATAATGTTAGTGGAGGTGATCACTTGTTTGCATAATGTTAGTAGAGGTGATCACTTGTTTGCATAATGTTAGTGGAGGCAATCACTTGTTTGCATAATGTTAGTGTAGGTTATCACTTGTTTGCATAATGTTAGTGGAGGCAATCACTTGTTTGCATAATGTTAGTTGAGGCAATCACTTGTTTGCATAATGTTAGTAGAGGTGATCACTTGTTTGCATAATGTTAGTAGAGGTGATCACTTGTTTGCATAATGTTAGTGGAGGTGATCACTTGTTTGCATAATGTTAGTAGAGGTGATCACTTGTTTGCATAATGTTAGTGTGTTTTCTAAAATAGGAATTAACAAATCGTGAAGTGGAGTATATAGCCCTAACAAGAGATACAACAGAGACAGACCTGAAGCAGAGAAGAGAGATAAGATCATCTACAGCTTATTATATAGATCAGGTAAGACATTAATCTCTGTATTTACAGAGATTAGGTAAGTCATTAATCTCTATATTTACATAGATTAGGTAAGACATTAATCTCTATATTTACATAGATTAGGTGAGACATTAATCTCTGTATTTACATAGATTAGGTAAGACATTAATCTCTATATTTACATAGATCAACTAAGACATTAATCTCTGTATTTACATAGATTAGGTAAGACATTAATCTCTGTATGTACATAGATTAACTAAGACATTAATCTCTGTATTTACATAGATTAGGTGAGACATAAATCTCTATATTTTACATAGATTAGGTGAGACATTAATCTCTGTATTTACATAGATTAGGTAAGACATTAATCTCTATATTTACATAGATTAGGTAAGACATTAATCTCTGTATGTACATAGATTAGGTAAGACATTAATCTCTGTATTTACATAGATTAGGTGAGACATTAATCTCTGTATGTACATAGATCAACTAAGACATTAATCTCTATATTTACATAGATTAGGTAAGACATTAATCTCTGTATGTACATAGATTAGGTAAGACATTAATCTCTGTATTTACATAGATTAGGTGAGACATTAATCTCTGTATGTACATAGATTAGGTAAGACATTAATCTCTGTATTTACATAGATTAAGTGAGACATTAATCTCTATATTTACATAGATTAGGTGAGACATTAATCTCTGTATTTAGATAGATTAGGTAAGACATTAATCTCTATATTTACAGAGATTAGGTAAGACATTAATCTCTATATTTACATAGATTAGGTGAGACATTAATCTCTGTATTTACATAGATTAGGTGAGACATTAATCTCTATATTTACATAGATTAGGTGAGACATTAATCTCTGTATTTACAGAGATTAGGTGAGACATTAATCTCTATATTTAGATAGATTAGGTAAGACATTAATCTCTATATTTACATAGATTAGGTAAGACATTAATCTCTATATTTACAGAGATTAGGTGAGACATTAATCTCTATATTTACATAGATTAGGTAAGACATTAATCTCTATATTTACATAGATTAGGTAAGACATTAATCTCTGTATTTAGATAGATTAGGTAAGACATTAATCTCTATATTTAGATAGATTAGGTAAGACATTAATCTCTATATTTACATAGATTAGGTAAGACATTAATCTCTATATTTAGATAGATTAGGTAAGACATTAATCTCTATATTTACATAGATTAGGTGAGACATTAATCTCTATATTTAGATAGATTAGGTAAGACATTAATCTCTATATTTACATAGATTAGGTAAGACATTAATCTCTGTATTTACATAGATTAGGTAAGACATTAATCTCTATATTTACATAGATTAGGTAAGACATTAATCTTTGTATTTAGATAGATTAGGTAAGACATTAATCTCTGTATTTAGATAGATTAGGTAAGACATTAATCTCTGTATTTAGATAGATTAGGTAAGACATTAATCTCTGTATTTAGATAGATTAGGTGAGACATTAATCTCTATATTTAGATAGATTAGGTAAGACATTAATCTCTGTATTTACATAGATTAGGTGAGATATTAATCTCTGTATTTACATAGATTAGGTGAGATATTAATCTCTATATTTAGATAGATTAGGTAAGACATTAATCTCTGTATTTACATAGATTAGGTAAGACATTAATCTCTGTATTTACATAGATTAGGTGAGATATTAATCTCTGTATTTACATAGATTAGGTGAGATATTAATCTCTATATTTACATAGATTAGGTGAGATATTAATCTCTGTATTTACATAGATTAGGTGAGATATTAATCTCTATATTTAGATAGATTAGGTAAGACATTAATCTCTATATTTACATAGATTAGGTAAGACATTAATCTCTATATTTACATAGATTAGGTGAGATATTAATCTCTGTATTTACATAGATTAGGTGAGATATTAATCTCTGTATTTACATAGATTAGGTGAGATATTAATCTCTATATTTAGATAGATTAGGTAAGACATTAATCTCTGTATTTACATAGATTAGGTAAGACATTAATCTCTGTATTTACATAGATTAGGTGAGATATTAATCTCTGTATTTACATAGATTAGGTGAGATATTAATCTCTATATTTACATAGATTAGGTGAGATATTAATCTCTGTATTTACATAGATTAGGTGAGATATTAATCTCTATATTTAGATAGATTAGGTAAGACATTAATCTCTGTATTTAGATAGATTAGGTGAGACATTAATCTCTATATTTACATAGATTAGGTAAGACATTAATCTCTATATTTACATAGATTAGGTGAGATATTAATCTCTGTATTTACATAGATTAGGTGAGATATTAATCTCTATATTTACATAGATTAGGTAAGACATTAATCTCTGTATTTACATAGATTAGGTGAGATATTAATCTCTGTATTTACATAGATTAGGTGAGATATTAATCTCTGTATTTACATAGATTAGGTGAGACATTAATCTCTATATTTACATAGATTAGGTGAGACATTAATCTCTGTATTTACATAGATTAGGTAAGACATTAATCTCTGTATTTACATAGATTAGGTGAGATATTAATCTCTGTATTTACATAGATTAGGTGAGACATTAATCTCTGTATTTACATAGATTAAGTGAGACATTAATCTCTATATTTACATAGATTAGGTGAGACATTAATCTCTGTATTTAGATAGATTAGGTAAGACATTAATCTCTATATTTACAGAGATTAGGTAAGACATTAATCTCTATATTTACATAGATTAGGTGAGACATAAATCTCTATATTTTACATAGATTAGGTGAGACATTAATCTCTGTATTTACATAGATTAGGTAAGACATTAATCTCTATATTTACATAGATTAGGTAAGACATTAATCTCTGTATGTACATAGATTAGGTAAGACATTAATCTCTGTATTTACATAGATTAGGTGAGACATTAATCTCTGTATGTACATAGATCAACTAAGACATTAATCTCTATATTTACATAGATTAGGTAAGACATTAATCTCTGTATGTACATAGATTAGGTAAGACATTAATCTCTGTATTTACATAGATTAGGTGAGACATTAATCTCTGTATGTACATAGATTAGGTAAGACATTAATCTCTGTATTTACATAGATTAAGTGAGACATTAATCTCTATATTTACATAGATTAGGTGAGACATTAATCTCTGTATTTAGATAGATTAGGTAAGACATTAATCTCTATATTTACAGAGATTAGGTAAGACATTAATCTCTATATTTACATAGATTAGGTGAGACATTAATCTCTGTATTTACATAGATTAGGTGAGACATTAATCTCTATATTTACATAGATTAGGTGAGACATTAATCTCTGTATTTACAGAGATTAGGTGAGACATTAATCTCTATATTTAGATAGATTAGGTAAGACATTAATCTCTATATTTACATAGATTAGGTAAGACATTAATCTCTATATTTACAGAGATTAGGTGAGACATTAATCTCTATATTTACATAGATTAGGTAAGACATTAATCTCTATATTTACATAGATTAGGTAAGACATTAATCTCTGTATTTAGATAGATTAGGTAAGACATTAATCTCTATATTTAGATAGATTAGGTAAGACATTAATCTCTATATTTACATAGATTAGGTAAGACATTAATCTCTATATTTAGATAGATTAGGTAAGACATTAATCTCTATATTTACATAGATTAGGTGAGACATTAATCTCTATATTTAGATAGATTAGGTAAGACATTAATCTCTATATTTACATAGATTAGGTAAGACATTAATCTCTGTATTTACATAGATTAGGTAAGACATTAATCTCTATATTTACATAGATTAGGTAAGACATTAATCTTTGTATTTAGATAGATTAGGTAAGACATTAATCTCTGTATTTAGATAGATTAGGTAAGACATTAATCTCTGTATTTAGATAGATTAGGTAAGACATTAATCTCTGTATT
This sequence comes from Glandiceps talaboti, assembly GCF_964340395.1. Taxonomy (NCBI): domain Eukaryota; kingdom Metazoa; phylum Hemichordata; class Enteropneusta; family Spengelidae; genus Glandiceps; species Glandiceps talaboti. The sequence goes on from NC_135559.1 coordinate 24,184,278, forward strand.
TAGATAGATTAGGTGAGACATTAATCTCTATATTTAGATAGATTAGGTAAGACATTAATCTCTGTATTTACATAGATTAGGTGAGATATTAATCTCTGTATTTACATAGATTAGGTGAGATATTAATCTCTATATTTAGATAGATTAGGTAAGACATTAATCTCTGTATTTACATAGATTAGGTAAGACATTAATCTCTGTATTTACATAGATTAGGTGAGATATTAATCTCTGTATTTACATAGATTAGGTGAGATATTAATCTCTATATTTACATAGATTAGGTGAGATATTAATCTCTGTATTTACATAGATTAGGTGAGATATTAATCTCTATATTTAGATAGATTAGGTAAGACATTAATCTCTATATTTACATAGATTAGGTAAGACATTAATCTCTATATTTACATAGATTAGGTGAGATATTAATCTCTGTATTTACATAGATTAGGTGAGATATTAATCTCTGTATTTACATAGATTAGGTGAGATATTAATCTCTATATTTAGATAGATTAGGTAAGACATTAATCTCTGTATTTACATAGATTAGGTAAGACATTAATCTCTGTATTTACATAGATTAGGTGAGATATTAATCTCTGTATTTACATAGATTAGGTGAGATATTAATCTCTATATTTACATAGATTAGGTGAGATATTAATCTCTGTATTTACATAGATTAGGTGAGATATTAATCTCTATATTTAGATAGATTAGGTAAGACATTAATCTCTGTATTTAGATAGATTAGGTGAGACATTAATCTCTATATTTACATAGATTAGGTAAGACATTAATCTCTATATTTACATAGATTAGGTGAGATATTAATCTCTGTATTTACATAGATTAGGTGAGATATTAATCTCTATATTTACATAGATTAGGTAAGACATTAATCTCTGTATTTACATAGATTAGGTGAGATATTAATCTCTGTATTTACATAGATTAGGTGAGATATTAATCTCTGTATTTACATAGATTAGGTGAGACATTAATCTCTATATTTACATAGATTAGGTGAGACATTAATCTCTGTATTTACATAGATTAGGTAAGACATTAATCTCTGTATTTACATAGATTAGGTGAGATATTAATCTCTGTATTTACATAGATTAGGTGAGACATTAATCTCTGTATTTACATAGATTAGGTGAGACATTAATCTCTATATTTACATAGATTAGGTGAGACATTAATCTCTGTATTTACAGAGATTAGGTGAGACATTAATCTCTATATTTAGATAGATTAGGTAAGACATTAATCTCTATATTTACATAGATTAGGTAAGACATTAATCTCTATATTTACAGAGATTAGGTGAGACATTAATCTCTATATTTACATAGATTAGGTAAGACATTAATCTCTATATTTACATAGATTAGGTAAGACATTAATCTCTGTATTTAGATAGATTAGGTAAGACATTAATCTCTATATTTAGATAGATTAGGTAAGACATTAATCTCTATATTTACATAGATTAGGTAAGACATTAATCTCTATATTTAGATAGATTAGGTAAGACATTAATCTCTATATTTACATAGATTAGGTGAGACATTAATCTCTATATTTAGATAGATTAGGTAAGACATTAATCTCTATATTTACATAGATTAGGTAAGACATTAATCTCTGTATTTACATAGATTAGGTAAGACATTAATCTCTATATTTACATAGATTAGGTAAGACATTAATCTTTGTATTTAGATAGATTAGGTAAGACATTAATCTCTGTATTTAGATAGATTAGGTAAGACATTAATCTCTGTATTTAGATAGATTAGGTAAGACATTAATCTCTGTATTTAGATAGATTAGGTGAGACATTAATCTCTATATTTAGATAGATTAGGTAAGACATTAATCTCTGTATTTACATAGATTAGGTGAGATATTAATCTCTGTATTTACATAGATTAGGTGAGATATTAATCTCTATATTTAGATAGATTAGGTAAGACATTAATCTCTGTATTTACATAGATTAGGTAAGACATTAATCTCTGTATTTACATAGATTAGGTGAGATATTAATCTCTGTATTTACATAGATTAGGTGAGATATTAATCTCTATATTTACATAGATTAGGTGAGATATTAATCTCTGTATTTACATAGATTAGGTGAGATATTAATCTCTATATTTAGATAGATTAGGTAAGACATTAATCTCTATATTTACATAGATTAGGTAAGACATTAATCTCTATATTTACATAGATTAGGTGAGATATTAATCTCTGTATTTACATAGATTAGGTGAGATATTAATCTCTGTATTTACATAGATTAGGTGAGATATTAATCTCTATATTTAGATAGATTAGGTAAGACATTAATCTCTGTATTTACATAGATTAGGTAAGACATTAATCTCTGTATTTACATAGATTAGGTGAGATATTAATCTCTGTATTTACATAGATTAGGTGAGATATTAATCTCTATATTTACATAGATTAGGTGAGATATTAATCTCTGTATTTACATAGATTAGGTGAGATATTAATCTCTATATTTAGATAGATTAGGTAAGACATTAATCTCTGTATTTAGATAGATTAGGTGAGACATTAATCTCTATATTTACATAGATTAGGTAAGACATTAATCTCTATATTTACATAGATTAGGTGAGATATTAATCTCTGTATTTACATAGATTAGGTGAGATATTAATCTCTATATTTACATAGATTAGGTAAGACATTAATCTCTGTATTTACATAGATTAGGTGAGATATTAATCTCTGTATTTACATAGATTAGGTGAGATATTAATCTCTGTATTTACATAGATTAGGTGAGACATTAATCTCTATATTTACATAGATTAGGTGAGACATTAATCTCTGTATTTACATAGATTAGGTGAGATATTAATCTCTGTATTTACATAGATTAGGTGAGATATTAATCTCTGTATTTACATAGATTAGGTGAGATATTAATCTCTGTATTTACATAGATTAGGTGAGATATTAATCTCTGTATTTACATAGATTAGGTAAGACATTAATCTCTGTATTTACATAGATTAGGTGAGATATTAATCTCTGTATTTACATAGATTAGGTGAGACATTAATCTCTATATTTACATAGATTAGGTAAGACATTAATCTCTATATTTACATAGATTAGGTAAGACATTAATCTCTATATTTACATAGATTAGGTAAGACATTAATCTCTGTATTTACATAGATTAGGTAAGACATTAATCTCTGTATTTACATAGATTAGGTGAGACATTAATCTCTATATTTACATAGATTAGGTAAGACATTAATCTCTATATTTACAGAGATTAGGTGAGACATTAATCTCTATAATTACAAAGATTAGGTAAGACATTAATCTCTATATTTACATAGATTAGGTAAGACATTAATCTCTATATTTACATAGATTAGGTGAGACATTAATCTCTATATTTACATAGATTAGGTAAGACATTAATCTCTATATTTACATAGATTAGGTGAGACATTAATCTCTATATTTACATAGATTAGGTGAGACATTAATCTCTATATTTACATAGATTAGGTGAGACATTAATCTCTATATTTACATAGATTAGGTAAGACATTAATCTCTGTATTTACATAGATTAGGTGAGACATAAATCTCTATATTTACATAGATTAGGTGAGACATAAATCTCTATATTTACATAGATTAGGTGAGACATTAATCTCTGTATTTACATAGATTAGGTAAGACATTAATCTCTATATTTACATAGATTAGGTGAGACATTAATCTCTATATTTACATAGATTAGGTAAGACATTAATCTCTATATTTACATAGATTAGGTAAGACATTAATCTCTATATTTACATAGATTAGGTGAGACATTAATCTCTGTATTTACATAGATTAGGTAAGACATTAATCTCTATATTTACATAGATTAGGTAAGACATTAATCTCTATATTTACATAGATTAGGTGAGACATTAATCTCTATATTTACATAGATTAGGTGAGACATTAATCTCTATATTTACATAGATTAGGTAAGACATTAATCTCTGTATTTACATAGATTAGGTAAGACATTAATCTCTGTATTTACATAGATTAGGTAAGACATTAATCGCTGTATTTACAGAGATTAGGTAAGACATTAATCTCTGTATTTACATAGATTAGGTAAGACATTAATCTCTGTATGTACATAGATTAGGTAAGACATTAATCTCTATATTTACATAGATTAGGTGAGACATTAATCTCTGTATTTACATAGATTAGGTGAGACATTAATCTCTGTATTTACATAGATTAGGTGAGACATTAATCTCTATATTTACATAGATTAGGTGAGACATTAATCTCTATATTTACATAGATTAGGTGAGACATTAATCTCTATATTTACATAGATTAGGTAAGACATTAATCTCTGTATTTACATAGATTAGGTGAGACATTAATCTCTGTATTTACATAGATTAGGTGAGACATTAATCTCTGTATGTACATAGATTAGGTAAGACATTAATCTCTGTATTTACATAGATTAGGTAAGACATTAATCTCTGTATTTACATAGATTAGGTGAGACATTAATCTCTATATTTACATAGATTAGGTAAGACATTAATCTCTGTATTTACATAGATTAGGTAAGACATTAATCTCTATATTTACATAGATTAGGTAAGACATTAATCTCTGTATTTACATAGATTAGGTGAGATATTAATCTCTATATTTACATAGATTAGGTGAGACATTAATCTCTGTATTTACATAGATTAGGTGAGACATTAATCTCTGTATTTACATAGATTAGGTGAGATATTAATCTCTGTATTTACATAGATTAGGTGAGATATTAATCTCTATATTTACATAGATTAGGTGAGATATTAATCTCTATATTTACATAGATTAGGTGAGACATTAATCTCTATATTTACATAGATTAGGTGAGACATTAATCTCTATATTTACATAGATTAGGTAAGACATTAATCTCTATATTTACATAGATTAGGTGAGACATTAATCTCTGTATTTACATTGATTAGGTGAGACATTAATCTCTATATTTACATAGATTAGGTAAGACATTAATCTCTGTATTTACATAGATTAGGTAAGACATTAATCTCTGTATTTACATAGATTAGGTAAGACATTAATCTCTATATTTACATAGATTAGGTGAGACATTAATCTCTGTATTTACATAGATTAGGTGAGACATTAATCTCTATATTTACAGAGATTAGGTGAGACATTGATCTCTATATTTACATAGATTAGGTGAGACATTAATCTCTGTATTTACATAGATTAGGTAAGACATTAATCTCTGTATTTACATAGATTAGGTAAGACATTAATCTCTATATTTACATAGATTAGGTAAGACATTAATCTCTATATTTACATAGATTAGGTGAGACATTAATCTCTATATTTACATAGATTAGGTGAGACATTAATCTCTGTATTTACATAGATTAGGTGAGATATTAATCTCTATATTTACATAGATTAGGTGAGACATTAATCTCTGTATTTACATAGATTAGGTGAGACATTAATCTCTGTATTTACATAGATTAGGTGAGATATTAATCTCTGTATTTACATAGATTAGGTGAGATATTAATCTCTGTATTTACATAGATTAGGTGAGATATTAATCTCTATATTTACATAGATTAGGTGAGACATTAATCTCTGTATTTACATAGATTAGGTAAGACATTAATCTCTGTATTTACATAGATTAGGTGAGATATTAATCTCTATATTTACATAGATTAGGTGAGACATTAATCTCTATATTTACATAGATTAGGTGAGACATTAATCTCTATATTTACATAGATTAGGTAAGACATTAATCTCTATATTTACATAGATTAGGTGAGACATTAATCTCTGTATTTACATTGATTAGGTGAGACATTAATCTCTGTATTTACATAGATTAGGTAAGACATTAATCTCTGTATTTACATAGATTAGGTAAGACATTAATCTCTGTATTTACATAGATTAGGTAAGACATTAATCTCTATATTTACAGAGATTAGGTGAGACATTAATCTCTATATTTACATAGATTAGGTAAGACATTAATCTCTATATTTAGATAGATTAGGTAAGACATTAATCTCTGTATTTACATAGATTAGGTGAGATATTAATCTCTGTATTTACATAGATTAGGTGAGATATTAATCTCTGTATTTACATAGATTAGGTGACATATTAATCTCTGTATTTACATAGATTAGGTGAGACATTAATCTCTGTATTTACATAGATTAGGTAAGACATTAATCTCTGTATTTACATAGATTAGGTGAGATATTAATCTCTGTATTTACATAGATTAGGTGAGACATTAATCTCTGTATTTACATAGATTAGGTGAGACATTAATCTCTATATTTACATAGATTAGGTGAGACATTAATCTCTGTATTTACAGAGATTAGGTGAGACATTAATCTCTATATTTAGATAGATTAGGTAAGACATTAATCTCTATATTTACATAGATTAGGTAAGACATTAATCTCTATATTTACAGAGATTAGGTGAGACA